>NC_044322.1:51863959-51953931 GCF_007399415.2 Gopherus evgoodei | reverse complement strand
ATCTGAACAGCACTGCCCTGGGGCCACAGTAATTGACACCAAGTTCCAAAGGCAAACCACAGACAAAATTTAATCTTTAACCTGCCCCTCCCCCCAAATCCAACCCTTCAAGATTTTTGAATCTCTGGAGGTAGAACAGTGTGTCATCTGCACACTGCTTGTGCTTGGTGTCCTTGTTGTCAGTTTGCCAACTGCCTGTGAACAGTGACTTGCCCAAGGTCACACAGGAAACCTGTGGTAGTGCCAGGAATTGAATCCAGTTCTCCTCACACCCAATTCTCTGGCCACAGGACCAGCTGACCTCTCCTCCCACTGGGGAAGCTTCTGGCCCACAACACAAAGCGCTGTTATTTAAATAAACACCCCTGTAAACGTGCCCCTTTCACTCTGCCGGCCCCAGGCACCAGCTAGCTCCCGCTTGCGTGACACGAGGCCAGGCCTCCCCTATGGGACTCGATCTGGGAACCAGTTCCTTTGGCTACTGTTTCCAGACGGAAAGTTGAGGAAGGGACCTATGCCAGGAGGGGGGCCGGTTAGAGGCGCGGACACGCCGACCGCTCTCTAGACTCTGGGCTGCCGAGATGTGGAGCCGCGTCTCTGCCGTTGGGAGCCGCAGAAGCGGCGCCTGCCGCTGCGCCTCCTCCTACCCCTGGGGCGCCCAGGACCGGGGACCAGGCAGGTGAGCTCCCCGCCTGCCCTGCGTGGGGCGGGTCCCTGAGCGCGTGTCCGTCGGGCCGCTCCGGGTGCCGAGACTTGCCGGTAGCGGGCCCGAAGGCCGCCGGCCCGCGCGGGACGGACCCCAGAACCGCGGTTCGGTCTGTGCCGGCGGCACCCGGCCGGGAACCCCGAGTTGCGCCTTTCCGGGGGTGGCTGAATTGGCGGGGATTTGCCGCGGCCAGTGGTGCAGGGACACGCCCCGCCCGAGAGCCTGGCCCGCGGCCTTTAACAAGCGCCACCAAAGAATGTTCTTGTTCGGCCTCCCAGCTCCGGGGAATCTGCCGCGGTTTCCTGGGGGTGGCCCGACTAGTGCGGTGAATCAGTGTGGCTGACATTTAGCCCAGGCCCACTCCATTGACCTCAGTGGGAGTAGGCGGGTCTTCGTGTGGCTTTTTTACAGAGCAGCAACCGGGCAGGTGTGTTTTCTGAGGCTACTTTTAACTAATTTTCTGACCTGGGTTTCAAGTGACGTCCGGAAGGGACAATTGGATCATTTAGTCTGATTGCCTATATACCACAAGCCTTTACATTTCATTGTTACCTCTGTCTTGATCCCGACAGCTTATGTGTGACTAAAGGATCTCTCCCAGAAAGGCATCCAGTCTTAGCTTGGAGACACCAAGAGACTGAATGAGCCCCTTCCCTTAGTACCGGGGTTGGCAACCTTTCAGAAGTGGTGTACCAAATCTTCATTTATTCACTATAATTTAAGGTTTTATGCCAGTAATTATTTTAATGTGTTGAGAAGGTCTCTTTCTATAAGTCTATAATATATAACTAAACTATTGTTGTATGTAAAGTAAATAAGGTTTTAAAAGTATTTAAGAAGCTTCATTTAAAATTAAATTAAAATGCAGAGCCCCCCCCCCACTGGTGGCCAGGCCCTGGGCAGTGTGAGTGCCATAGGTTGCTACCGCCGCCTTAGTAGTTTGTTTCAGTGGTTACTCCTCCTCCTCCTCCATTTCCAAAAAATTTTGCTTTATTTCTAATTTGAATTTGCCTGACTTCAGCTTCCTGCCATTTTTTAAATGCTTTTCTTCATTAGATTAAAGAGTCTTGAACCCAGTATTTTCTCCCTCAGAAAGTGCTGAAACACTGTAATCAAGTCACTTCACAGTCTTCTTTTTGATAAGCTGAACAGACTGAGCTCTCTGTATCTCACTGTAAGTCCGTGAATCACTTCTATGGCTCTTTTATTCACCCTCTCTTTTTTCACATTGTTTTTAAAATGTGGACACCAGAACTGTCCACAGTATTCCAGCAACAGCATGCCATGTACAGAGGTTAAAATCCTCTCCCTGCTTCTACTTGCTGCTTCCCTCTTTCTACAGCTGAAGAACATATTGGCTCTTTCTGCTGCAGCATCACAATGGGAGCTCATGTGCAATGTTGTTTTCAGCTATAACCCCACAATCTTTAAGGTATTTGTCCTCACAATGGTGGGGAAAGTACTAGTATCCCAATTTTTACAGATGGGGAACTGAGATACAGCAAGACTAAAAGCTTATTCTAAACCAGAAGTTATAGGTATATGGTAAGCTGTGAATTTATGCCTCTGTATTTATACCAGTATCAGTCCTGGAGTGGACTCTCTAGTGCTTCTCTCTGGTTTAGCCCCTATTGCTCTGGAAGCAGTTTAGGATTTAAAACACTACTTAAGTACCAGTATGATAGTAGAGATGTCATGAAGTGTTTTCAAGGGCAGCTGGTCACTTCATGTCATTTTCTTTCCCACTCCTCAGTGTCATTTGTGGTAGGTCTTCTCATCCAAGGCAGTAGACTGCTCAATGAGCTGGTAGTGCAGCCAGAGAATGGGGCTGCACATTATTAGCGCATCCTTCCACCGTTGGTGTCCGTTGTGATGTAGCTTATCATATACTAAGTAAAAAAGTATCATGTCTCTTCTTCTAACTTGTAACTCCAAACTGCTATATATATTTGTGGTTCATTAGCACTTAAAGTGTGTGTGCGTGGGAGCAATAAAGCAATGCTGTCTGTTGGTACAGACGTATGCCCAAAGCATTGGATAAAAATGAGCATGGTTTGGAAACCAGTATATTTACAGGGCTCTGGAAACATTTAATCACTTCCAATAAGAATTATAGTGTGTGTGTGTGTATCTATATCTATATCTATCTATATCTTGTTTTACTTCAGAACTGCCTGTTTTCCATCTTGAATAAATTACACAACAAGGTAGCCTAATAATGGAAGGATATCCTCTTTCTGTACAGTTTTGAATGTTTGGAGGGTATTTTGAAGAACTGGTAATGCAAAGTATATAATAGTAGTTATTGTAAGTGGCTACAGCTTTCCCATGTTCATTTCTAAATGCTCCTAATGCTTCATGCAGGGAGCAAGTAATTACTGCCAATAAGTAATGTAAAATGAGCTGATGGGAAAAGATGCTTTTTGGGGAAAAATTATGGAGAGACTGAATTGTAGTGGATAATAGCAAAGTCTGCTTGATGTAAGTCAGAAGGCTTTCCGCAGCCTCCTTAATTAATGGGTTGTGAAGTGTTACATAGTTTTTTTTATTCATGGCATGCTTTTTTTCACTGGCGATGTTGGTTTATGCCTGTTTAATTTTCTTTGTAGTATACTAATGTTTGGAATATGTAGGTGCTTTTAAGCAGTCCATGAAGACTTACTTTGTACCATTGTTGTGGTTAGTCTGCTTAATATGTCAAAATGTGAGACTGAAAATGTTGATGAGTGTGAAAAATATTCTAATGATACGTGTGGCATTTGTAGTCATCTTTTGTTTTCCTAGAGTTCTAACGTGTTTACTGTCAGACCTTAGTCACTGATTTTTCTGGTGAAGTTCTGAAGTTACCTGGTTTTCCAGTAGCTTTAACAAAGGCACAAGGTCATGGTGTATACCTCAGCCCAAAATGACATGACAGTTCGTCATGGTTATCAAACTCTTTTGGGGATTCCATCTCAGCATACTGTTTAGTGCAGAGAGTTACTTGTTGCCTTTTGATTCAGTTCATTCATGGAGAAAAGCTGTTTACGTTATATTGCAGAAACCATAAAGAATAAATGGTTTATTAGACCTGCCTTCAGAGTACAATTGTATATTCAAGTTACCCAGTTCAGTTTGTGCAAAATTAGGCCCAGTCAGTTATGATTAACAAAGCAGTTCTGTGTAATTTATACCTTTTCCCTTCCTATCTTGTCTAGTAAAACACAGAAGTGCTTTAGCACTAGCACTGGATTCTACAACAAGGAAGATGAATCTGCCACTTCTACAGACAGTAGTGGTGAGAAGGCTTCAGAGAATCAGGAGAAGGCAACACCAGGAAATGCAAAGAAGAATTTGTTGAACATTATTAGTGAAATGAAAGTAGAATTAAGTTCAAAGAAGACGTTCCAGATACTAAAAACACTGAAGACCAAGGAGCAAACCAAGGACCAGCCAGAAAGTATGGAGAGTGCAAGTAGCATGTTTCAGAAAGCTACAGCAGACAGTAAAGCTAAGAGGTAAAATGCAATATGCACAGTCGTATTTCTTCTTTGAAGTGGACTCTATTAATCTCTAAGACAAAATATTAGCATGCGTCTGATAAAGTGGGTATTTACCCACTAAAGCTTATGCTCCAGTACGTCTGTTAGTCTATAAGGTGCCACAGGACTCCTTGTCACTTAGGACAAAATAGTTACATAAAATGTCTTTTTCTTTGTATAGAAAAGAATCCTCTGTGGGAACAATCCTTTTGGTAATGGCACAACTGTACCCTGCAAAAAGCAATAACAAATGGAATAGTTGCACAAGCATGTATATTTGCTACATACTTGTATTCCTGGAATTGAAGCCTCAAAATGAAATATTACTAGCTGTCCACAGACAATCAATTTAAGGGGAGTGAGGGAATTTTCCCTTTGAAATGTCATTACTCAGTTATGAGAAAATAAAATCTGGGAAAAGGAAAAAGTAATTCTCTTTTTAATTGCCTCTTTGTACACAATTGATCATATACAGCTAACTTATTAAAAATGTAAATTTGCAGATAAACTCAGTTGTTTAGTTACAGTCTGAGAAAATCTTTTATCTGAGTAAGGGCCTACTTACAGAAATATATACTCCTGTGGGAATTCTGTACCCTGCGGGGGCACAGAATTCATACCTTCTGCAGATTTCTTGTCTCCCCTGTAGAAAAATGGGGGAGCCAAAATCTGTGAAGAACACATGCCCCTTCCACGGCAGCTGGGCATGTCTGCTGGGAGCAGCTGGCAGCAGATCACTGTGGGAGGGGAAGAGGGAGGCTGGGCCTGCTTGCGTGCATCCGTGGAGAGACATTAAGGGGGTGGAGCTGGTCTCCTACCTTAATGCGAATGAATGAGAGAGACTTAGGGCATGTCTTCTCTGGCAACGTTAAAGCGTTGCTGCGGCATTATAACTACTCTGTTTAGGAAGGGTTGAGCAAAGCGTGTTTTTTTTTCCGATGGTGTTCAGTGTCATTAGGTTATCCCTACCATGATTTAAGAACACCAACTCTGCAGTGCCACCCAACCTCTGGCAGTTTTGTGCATCAAGAGACAAACTTGGGCCTCTTCTTTGATAGTATATAACTATTACCTTTAACTCATTAAGACATAAAATAACCAGTTACAATAAAAAATGGCTTGTGAAATAGTGACTCATAAGACCTTGATTTTGTTTTTTACCTCTGTTGTCTCTTACAGGAGCAAGCCTCTCAATCCAGAATTGGTGGAAGCTGCCTGCTGTTGCATCTTCCTTACCTTTCGACAGGAAACAGACAGTATCAGATTTACTTGCACAACTAAGGAAGCATGAAGAAGCCACTGATGCACAGAAAAAAGGGGAAACAACTAACATAAGGTCTGTAGATTGAATATTTCCCAATAGTGCTGAAGCCGCTAATATTACACTGTCAAATGTAAGGTGACTGAGACTTTATATCAGAAAAACTGCTCTAAAAAGATATGCTTGAGTATGTTATCCTTCTTTAAAAAGCTAATAACTGAAGTGCAGTTAATCTTTGTACTAAATTCCTTCTGTAACTTTCAAGCCATCCAGCTTGCATCCTTCCTCTAGAACAGCCTTTCAAAATTCTAGTGCCTGCTTTCCCTTGGTTGGTCCGTCGGTCTGTCGAAGTATCATTGGATTTTTTTATGCATCTTCATCAACCATCACGGAGATAGAAAGTCTGAAAATCCATCTATGTAGACTGGTAAATTTTAATGGCTGTGTTTGAAAGCTGCACTAAGTAAAGCAACCTCTATTTTAAGTTCCACCCTACCCTTAAAAAATTTCGAGGCAGCCCAATAAACTCATCCCTTGGCACAGTTCTTTTTTTTCTAATGTGGCTTCCGGTAGGCAAACAACACTTATTTAGAAACTGAAGGAATTGTGTATACTGCCCTTCTGTTTGGTGATGACTAAAGACAGGCTGCTGACTTATGCTACTTTCAATGTAACAGCTCAGAAAATGCTGAATATAAAGCAGAAAACTGGATCTTCAGCAACTGAGAATGTAGAAGCCTGTGATTATGCAGGTTGGCAGTAACAACTACAAGTAGCTAATAGATTTATTTTTAATATGTCACATGAAAATAGCTAGATTTGGGGCAAATTCAGATAATGAATTAACTGGTAAAGTGATAGGAAATGTGGATTTATAAGACAGATGAGAAGTTATTTGTGGGGTTTTATAAGGATTAGTTATAGGGCCTTTTGTGTTCAGTAAATATACCGATGAGTAGCAGAGAAAGTAGCCAGCACTGTTAATGTTTGCTGCTGGTATATGCCATTTCCATCAGTGAAAACTAAGGAGGATGTGACAATCTAGATGGTTACAAATAAACCAAATGGTGGGAAGCAAAATGGTAGATGAATGTTAACTTCATTAAATATAAGGTAATGCATATTCTTGAGAGAGTGTCTTTGGGAAAGAGAGAAACTATGTAACCTTCCATACAGGTGGATGAATTTGTAATTCTCAATCAAGAGAACTAGGGGATTATTGTGGACTGGTAAATGAAGTTCTCTCTTCAGATGCTTAGAAGCGTGTGTGCTTTTAAAAAAATTGATGGTGGAAACTAAGAAGACACTAGATAATGCACAATGGTATACATTTCCCTGGAGTAGTATGTTCAGTTTAAGACTTCTACTCTCAACAGAAATATGAAACATTCAGAGAGGGTTGATAGAAGTGGTTAGAGATGCTGTGGGTATTGCATCCCTTTGGATTATTTAGGTCAGTGGTTTTCAACCTTTTTTCATTTGCAGACCCTAAAAAATTTCCAATGCAGATGTGGACCAGTGTTCTCTCTCATTTTTCCCCACACATGTACAGAATGAATTTTGTTATGTGCATGACATCACCTCCATATTGATGCACATAACAAAATTCATGGTGTGGGGATGGGGCCGAGGGGTTTGGAGTGTTGGTGAGTGGGACTCAGGGCTGAGCAGAGGATTCGGGGGCGGGGTGGGGGGTTTGAGGGCTCCGGGGTGGTGCTGGGGCAGAGAGTTTGGGGGTGAGGGGCTTGAGGGCTCTGGCTGGGGGTTTGGCTCTGGGGTGAGGCAGGGGATAAAGAGTTTGGGGTGATAGGACCCCCTGCAGCAGCACCTAGGCGGAGTGGGAGAGATGCCTCTCCCCCAGCTGTAGCAGGTCCATGCCAGGGCTGCAGGAGGGTCACCTTTCCCCCAACCGCAGCAAGTCAGGGCAGGTCCGTGCTGGGGCCGGCGGGAAGAGCTGCCTTCTGTCGGGGGAGAGGCACCTCTCCCCTGCTGCAGGCCACTGCGCCTCTGTGCTGGGCTTAATAGGCAGCTGCGCAGCTTAGAGCAAACTTAGGTGCAGACCCCTTTGGGAAATCTTCGTCATAGGTCTCTGGACCCCCCCGAGTCGATGGCCCATAGTTTGAAAACCATTGATCTAGGTGAAAGAGTTAGAGGAAACTTAACTGAGCTGTGTAAAACACATCATTTTCTCCATTTAGTTCTTGTATAGCCTAAGGAAAGGCTAAAGGAAATACTCTAAGTTAAGATGAACAAACAGGGCGATAAGAACGGCCTTACCGGGTCAGACCAAAGGTCCATCTAGCCCAGTATCCTCTCTACCGACAGTGGCCAATGCCAGGTGCCCCAGAGGAGTGAAGCTAACAGGCAATGATCAAGTGATCTCTCTCCTGCCATCCATCTCCATCCTCTGACGAACAGAGGCTAGGGACACCATTCTTTACCCTTCCTGGCTAATAGTCATTTATGGACTTAGCCACATGAATTTATCCAGTTCCTTTTAAACAATGTTATAGTCCCAACCTTCACAAACTCCCTCAAGTAAGGAGTCGACAAGTTGACTGTGCGCTGTGTGAAGAAGAACTTCCTTTTATTTGTTTTAAACCTGCTACTATTAATTTCATTTGGTGACCCTAGGTTCTTGTATTATGGGAATAAGTAAATAACTTTTCCTTATCTACTTTCTCTACATCGACTCATGATTTTATATACCTCTATCATATCCCCCCTTAGTCTCCTCTTTTCCAAGCTGAGAGGCCTAGCCTCTTTAATCTTTCCTCGTATGGGACCCTCTCCAAACCTCTCATCATTTTAGTTGCCCTTTTCTGACCTTTTCTAGTGCTAGAATATCTTTTTTGAGGTGAGGAGACCACATCTGTACACAGTAATCGAGATGTGGGCATACCATGGATTTATATAAGGGCAATAATATATTCTCAGTCTTATTATAAGGGCAATAATATATTTGCAGTATTTCTTCCTATTTTGTATAGTGAACACATGGAATTCATTGCTGCTGGATGTTGAGGCAAAGTTTGTGGCTGGATTTGAATGGATTAATTGCTTGCAACTAGGGATTGATTAAATTTACCAGACACCTGCTAGCCAGTGATAGATTTGACAGAGGCCCACAAGTAAGACTTTGGGCAATGCCCTGGTGAGAAGCCCAGCATTCCTTGCTACCAGCTGCTGGGAAAGATACTTGTTCCTTGGTCCCTGTTTGGGGTGTGAGGAGGTTCTGTGTTTAGCATACAGACTGTACTACCCTCCACCTACTGAAAAGGAGAGGGAACTTGGCCTTACTCCTCATTCAAGGCCCTCTGGCTTCCCTAAGTGGGTGGGTGTTTGCTCTTCCTTCCAGGAGTTGTGAGGAGTAATAGTTCTACTCTACTGTTACCATTCTGTGGGTTTTTAGAATACCTGCTGTTCCCAAGTAATAGTCCAGAGCTTGCTATTCTGCTGCTCATAGCTTTCCCAAGAAGCAGCAGCAATATGAATTTGACAGTTTCACTCCCTCTTACAGGTTCAGAATAGAAGCAGTTGAAGACTAACTAGAATCTAGTTAATTACAGTCTGCTTCTGCTTAGTTTAACTAAGAATTCTCAGAGACACCAGAACAGTCTGTGATTTGAAAGACACTTGCTGTATTAGTGAGCATTTCATTTCACATTTGTAAGGTTAACTTCACAATAATCATTATTATTATTTATATTACTACTTTGCAGTGGCAGCTAGAGAGAGCAGGCCTCAATGTGCTAGATACTGTATATACCGGATGAAAAGTAGTTTCTGCCTCAGAGACTTTGCAGTCTAAGTAAAAGGGTTTGAAACAGTTTTTTTTAAATGAAGGTTTGAATCCTGCAGAAATTGAGAGCTGAGGTCCCCACACTGGCCAGTGAAAGCACTGTACTCATTCATAAGTGGATTTTTTTCAGCCTGCTTGCCACTGTGTAAGAGAACTCATTATTTTCTTTATGGAGTGGGAAGACATGGTTTTCCTCCCCGTCCGACATATTCTGCGTTGTACAATTGACTAGGTGCATCATGGCTGGATTACCATTCTTTGAAGCATCAAGTACTGTTTGCTTCTGAGACAGGATAATGGACTAAATGGACCACTGGTCTGAGACAGTAGCTATATTATGTAAAACTCTTCAGAAATGGATTTAAATAACTGAAATATCTGCACAAGCGTAAGAAACTGTACAATATAACATTATTACTATAAATAAGAATATTCAGATTTAGGAGGCAATATAAAATGATGATAAAGATAATTATAGCCAAGAAGTCTGAGCGCTTATTGTGCTTTTCATACAGTCTGCCCTCTGGATGTCACTGTTGTACAGTCTTCTCTCCCGTCAGTTTTGTTTTATAAGACATATTGAGGACAGCATTTTCACTAGAAGAGGGAAAAAATTAATGATACAGGATTTTATTTTTTTTTAGTGTCGGAAGAAGTTTTGCATAATGGAAATTACAACACCACCATAGGAAAATAAATTCAACAATATTAAAGGTTAGAATTAAATCAACGACGGAAAGGAATTCCGAACTAAAGCTAAAATGCATCCTGAATTCTCCTTCTCTTGTTCTTTTTTAACCCATGTAGTGCACAAGATCATTCCTGTTCAGATATATCGGCAGTACTTACACACGGTGGGTTGAATGGGGGATGAAGTTTCAGTTGGAAATCTGACATTCCTTGTTGTGGAAGGAAGTCAGGCCCTAAATATCTTTCTGGTTTTGTTTTTGGTTAATTTCTTGTTTCTTTCTCAATGTGTTAGAGAAAATATGTGTAAGATGAACAATATGTTTGGCATAATACCATGCAATCACTTGTTTTAAAAACTATTATGAAAACATATGTGCCACACTTTTCACGCACCAGTGACACAACATTAGGACTCTAGCATCCAAAATTGTGACACTGTGGGACTGTGTGTATTAGATTCCCAGCATAGCCAGAAGAAAGTTTGGCCAGTTGTGCAGACCCTCAAAGAGAACTAATCAGAGGGAGTGTGATCGCTATGTAGTACAACAACATTGTATTGTTTTAGCATAGTTGCCAAGTAAAGCAGTTGGGCTGGGCAGTCTATGACTTTGCTTCTGGCAAGGGCAGACTGCATGATGCTAGTCAGACCCTCAGAAAACTTGTGAAGTCTCTGGATCATCTCTAACTCATAAATGCCAAGAATAACATTAACAGAAAATAATTACTAAAATAAGAGAGATCCAGAGGAACTGAACTTCTTTTGTTAATGTCAGATTTAAAATTAACCTCAGAAAAAATCAAGATTCTGAAACATTTTAGGGCATCTTTTTGTTGTAAGTAGTCATTTTGAAGAACTCCTCTGATTTAAACCATCCAAAAGAGTATTTAAATATATACTTTACGATACTCTTCAAGCATCGCAACAGTGGGAATATATATATTGCATTTAGGTATACAAAACTTTCTTTCTGACCTAATTTGTTTCTGTTCTTTTAATACCACACCTGTTCCCTTGAAAAGAGACTTTTATCTCTTAAAACCCATGCCCTGTAGTTTAACCGATTTTTATCGTTCTCACTTGCACTGTCCCAAAATCTTATAATGACTTTTGGCTTTTAACAGACCTTCTCCCTAAAGGCATAGACACAACTTTATATCTAAAGAGTTTTATCTAAAGAGTTCTGTCACTATAACTACAATCCTTGTTGAGGATAGTAACCAGTGAGAATTGACAAACATATATGGCCAAGATTCTCTGACTTTTATCAAAATAATAATGTGTTGCCTTTAGCTCTCATGCCCTGACAATATTGAAGGGGAAAACAGCAGCCCAGAACAGTCATTAGTTTTCCCACCTTCCATTAGGACATCATCTGGCCAAGGCCTGACTGGAGCTCCCTAACTCCAAGCGATAGACAAATCTGTGATCAATGCAAACTACTACTTGCTGAACCTTTCATTAAATGTTCAGATGCTCTTACAAATCTTAACCATTAGCATGGGAAGGTGGGTGGATGGCAAACTTCTAATTTCTTAATCAAAACGTGCAGTACCAAGAGGATGTCTAAGTGTATTCTGTTGACACTTTCTTTTTCACCCAAACTTGTAATCTCATATAAAAAAGAGAAATCAAGTTAATTTGACAAGATCTATTTTCCATAAACCCTTGTTGAATGGCATTATTTATATTACCTTCCTATGATTCTAGATTCATCGAGTCCATTATCAGTCCTTCCAGTATTTTGGCGAGGATCTATTTCAGGCTGACAGACCTATAATTACCTGGTTCATCCTATTTACTCTTTTTAAATACTGGCACAGTGTTAGCTTACCTTTCTTCTAGAACTTTCCTAGTGTTCCAAAAGTTACTGGAAAATTAACATAAACAGACCAGAGAGCTCCTCAGTCAGTTAACTTGCATCAGAGATTTTAAAATATTTGAACCTGTTGATCTAAAAATATCTAACTTTTAATAGCTGTTGTTTCACATCCGCCATAGCTACTGTTGGAATGGAAAGTATTCCGTCATCGTGACATAACTACATTGTCTGCCTTTTTCTCAAATACAGAACTTCTGCCTTTTCTGGATTATCCTTAAGGCTGGGAGTCTTTCAAGGAGGTCCCAGAAGTCACAGATTCCGTGACTTTCCGGGACCTGCATGGCTTTTGCAGCGGCTGGTGCTGCTGACCCCATGGCTGCCCACACCTGCTCGGGTAGCCCCTCGCCCGGAGTGGCAGTAGCACTGACGGGGCCCCGGGCTGGCCCCCACCTGGAGTGTCTGTCTCTCCTCCTGCCCCCAGGTCAGGAGGAGCAGCCGTGGCTGCTGGAGCACCCTCCACAGAGCAGCAGCAGCAGCATTCACCAGTGTGCGCCCCGCCCCCCAGCACCTAAAATTTAGTTAAGGGTATTTCTAGTACAAGTCATGGACAGGTCATGGGACGTGACTTTTTGTTTATTGCCTGGGATCTATCCATAACTTTTACTAAAAATACCTGTGACTAAATCATAGACTTTAATTATCATTGACAATTCTGCCATTTCCATATGATTCATATTTATGATCATCAACTTCACCTTTCTTACATTTGTTATAGCTGTTTATTATTTTTTTATAGCTACTTTCACTTCTTCACTAAATCAGGTTGGTTTTGGACCAGTTTGGCCTTTTTTCTCATTTGTGGAATGTGTCTGTTTTGACACTTAGTAAAATGTTCTTAAATAATTCCCAATAACCATTTACATTTTTCTGTTTAAAGTCTTCCTTTCAACTGATTTGGCTCGTAGCTATTTTCAGCTTTTTGAAACTGGCCCTTTTAAAGCACCAAGTATATACCAACTGTTACTTGCATGGACTTTATTCTGTTTGCATATAAATTATGATAAAGTTATGATCACTTGTACTTAAGCTACCACTAGTTTTTAGTTCTGCGATCAGTTCCTGTTTGTCAAGGTGATATCTAATATAGAATGCCCCTGTGTTCAATTTAACACTTCTTGAGTTAAGAAATTGTCATATGAAATATTTAGAAATTCTGAGGACTTTTTAGTAGTTAAAGCGTGAGACCTCCAGTGTAAGTTACTCAGATTGAACTCCCCCAGGATAGTGCATTTTTCCCCTCACATAGTAGATAGGAGTGTAAGGAGATGGTTGTCCTGTTCTCTGGTGTGATTTGGTGGTCTGTAGCAGATACAGAGTAGTATCCCATCTTGTTTTTCATCGCTTAATAGATCAAGATGGTTTTCTTCTGTCAATGACTCATAAATGGCATTACCTGTTTCTGACATAGAGTGCCTTCCTCCATACCTTTTGCCCACTCGATCCTTCCTAAATCGGTTTTATCCATTGATTTTTTTTGACATTCCAATAGTGCAAATCTGTCCACTAGGTTTCAGCAATACCAACTAGATTGAAGTTTTGCTTATAGATGAACAATTCCAATTCCTTTTGTTTATTATCCTGGGTGTATAGGCAATTAAATAATTTATTTTCTTCACATTCCTTGGTGCATTGATTGATTAACTTTGTTCTCAACATCTTGATATTCTGTTAAATGGCTACTCATTAGTTTCCATTTTTCACTCTCTACTTTTTTTGTTATTTTAATACCCTTCTGACTACTCTGGCCAGCCATTCCCCTAGAAAATTGGTTCCCCTGCTGCAGAGATGGAAGCCATCCAAACTATACAGCCCCTTTTCCACATAGAAGGTGAACCAGTGTTCCTCACGCTAAATCCCTCTTATCTCCAAGCACAGGATCTGTAGCTATGATCTTTGAAACTCCCCTGTTTGCGGCACATGCTTGCATTAGTGTCTAATGCGTTCTCTGAACATAGTATATGGCAGCATGAAACGAACTAAAAATATTTCAATTTGCAATTCAAAGAATGTTCATCATTGGATTTTCTCTTCAAGGAGTGCAGTAACTGGCATATGTTTGTTAAATTGAGATATTTTGTTAAATTTAGAAAATAACTGGTAAGTGGGATTTTCTTTTTTCTAAAAAGATAAGACTTGCATATTCCATGACTTCAGAATGTCAACGGATGTTTTGTGGGGCTGTTGTCTAGTTCTTTCATATAGTTTGTCCAATATAGGCTTATGAAAACAATTGGGAATAATTTGCCTTGTTAAAGCATGTAACTAAGTTTGCTACCTTTTCATACTGTGGAATTTTCATTGTTCTACTTGTCTTTTTGATATCAGCAACGTTATTGCAGACATGAAGATTGGGAAACGCCGTCTCACCCGTGGTGTATCCAGGCCATCCAGTCAGATTTCATTTGATGATGATGATGGGCAAGGTGACATGTTTCAAACTGGTGTCCTGTCTGAATTTGCTGGAAGTAAAAGGTACTCTCTACTTGCATGTTTTTGCTTTGTGCTCCTTCCCACAATAAAATATTGACCAGTTAAGTTTTTAAATTCTAGTAATAAAGAAACACCAACTATACTCCAAAACTTCAAAGCTAAAGAGTTCTCCATGAGTTTCTGTATTTTCCACAAAAATGCTCTGACTCTACATACAGGATACTGTAGAAAACAAAAGAAAATGTGTTTCTAACACTATATTTTATAATTAGTTGTTTTTTCCAAACATAGTATTAAAGTAGATTAGTGTAAGAACATAGTTAATTGTAATAAGCTGATCAAAGTAAATGCAGCTTTTTAGTATTAAACCTGATTGTTGCAAATGCTTGATGCTTGTATATAATCTATTTTTTGACTTCACTGTTTGAGTGGTTTTTGAATGTATCACTTATGCACAATATTTATGCATCTCATTCTCTATCATGTTATGGAATGGGGGAAAAACTTTAAAGTGCTACTGTCATTTGAAGGAAATCTTTGAAAAATGATCTGTTTAGAAATATTTCACCATTTGAATTTTTATTCTTCTTGCTAACGAAAATAGGAACTTTGCACCCGAGTGATTTCTTGAGTTTTATGTCTCCTCAGGCATGAAAATTGGAACTAATGATTTAAAATGGTTACTTGAGAATTCTCCCTGAAAATGGCAACACCTTTTGCTATTTTTTTAATTAACCCTGGTTATTTTTACTCTGTTAAGAGAGCACCCTTACTTAGTTATACTGTAATTAGCTGGTGTCTCATCCTGTATTCTGTCCCTAAAACACACACAGTCTACGTGGCATCCTCACAGTCACTTGTCTTAGGATATTCTCCCCACATTTCTATTCCCAATTAGATTATTTCCTTTTAAAAGTAACTAAATCTGACTTTAAGTGGAGTTAGAAGTTGAGAGAACCATGTTTATTGGCATATATGTGGGAAATTTGGAAGGCAGGATTTGCACAACTGAGAAATAAGCATTCCTGGGTCAGTAGCTATACAATATCCTTGCATTCCTTGGCTGAAACAGATTTTTTTCAGTATATCAGAAAATTATGATTTTAAATGAGGAACAAACGGGAGCATGTGAATTCTTAAGCTATGTAGATCATAGTTTAAAAACCCAAAGAAGCAATATTCACAGTTATATCATCAGAAATATCTGTAAATGCCAAAATCAGAAAAAATAATATTACTTAGAAACATTTCAGCAATTGTCTTATGTAGCCATTAGAAAAGTATGTTGAAGGCAGAGTTTCACATAGCTAGGAACAGTACATAATGGCTCAACTTCTCAACCCCCCAAATGCAGCAAGTCATGGAGAGGGGATAGACAAGGCTGAGACTGGAGAACAGAGAACTGAACAGGGGAAGAGAATGAGCCCTCACTGACTTGTATGGAAACCTTTTGTCCCAAGGTTTTCAGTGTTCTTGGGAAGCTGTAAATGATGCCAATGTAAGGAGCAGAATAACTAAATGCTTTGTGAATTTTTGAATGGTTCAGTAGCCTGTTACCTTTAGGCGGAGGATATTAATTCATCCTAGGCTGGTAGAGACTGAAAGTCTTTTCAGTATGATACAGTGTGACAGTGACGGTACTAGAGTGGATCTCAATAGTGTTTGACTTTGTTTGGAAAAAATTATTGCAACATGTAAATAAGTAATGTAAACAAAAAGCAACTTAGAATATAGACAGTAAAAACAGCTGACATAGAATTGATCAAACACCTTACAATATTTTAATAAAAGGAAAGTAAAATATGTTTTGCAGTGCATTTGAAAAGATTCCCTTCCTGTCACCAATTATATGAGAGTTCTCTGACTCTCTTAGGTAATGAGGTTATGTTTAGTGTAAAAGTCTTGGTGCAGTTATATTAACTGTGCATTATGCAGATTTCAACTACCAGTCTCAAAGTTCAGATTTTTTCCTGGGGCTATAAAATTCTAACAGTCAAAAATACGCTGTAATTAATGGGTGATGCTGCTTTATAGTAACTTGAACTAGTAACTTTATACTAAGTGTTTTGTTCCAAATCCTCCCTACATCTGCTACTAACATTATTGGAAGTTATGAATGGATAGGAAAATGTAATTCCAAATCTGTTTAAATTCCACATTCTTCTGAGACTGTGTAATTATATTAGTCTCTTTCTGAAATAGATCCAGAGTAGCTACGTTAATAATATGTAATATGACAAGATCAGGTTTGCCATAGTAGTTGTGGCCTTTAGAAATCTGCTGGAAAGCAGAGGGATGAAATTTAAGGGCAGGAAAGGCAAGTGTTGCTCGGGCAACAATGAATATGTAATAACACAAATGAAGAACACTAGAATTTCATTAGAAATGTACCCAAACAGGAAAGGTTAAATGTTTAAAGGAATCATTTGTTCTAAACTACAATAAACTTATTTTCTTGTTTGTTTTTGTATTTATGTGAAAATTCACTTTGACTGGTTGAGGGGAGAAGAGCAGCTGTTTGAGTTTTTAATTTATACTCCAAATATTAGTTTGTCTGCTCTTATTAAAGATGTTTGCTTGTTGAATATCTTTCTTTTTTTTAAATAAAGAATCCTATAAAGTGTGAAGCTGCTGTTGTGCAAAAAAAAACCAAATATATTTTACTGTCCAGAAGAGAGCCCAGAAATGACAGACTGTTTAGACTATAGCTTATCACAACAGTTTGAGTGTTAGTCATGTGGCAGAGAGGAAAGGGTGGATACATAATTTTCCAAAAAGGCTGTTTACTTCATAAATCAGGGTTAGTTTGATTTATCTGTTGTCTTTTTTTTTTCCTGAATTGTGAAATATTTTGTGTAGTAGAACAAAAGCATAAAAAACACCCAGGAATGCACTTTCTAAGAACTACTGAGCTACTAAGGTACCATGGATTGATAGCATTTGACTTTATGAAGGTTTCTAAATAGGAATAAATCAAATGTAAAATAATGGCAATTATGCTAATTACCTCACTGGAAAGTGTGGTGGGAATCTGGCTCCAGTGCTTCATTAATTGCATTATACAGCAGTAACTCAAATGCAATGATTTGTCTTTTGGTTACTAAGTCTAAAGATTTAGTATAATGGTAAATATGTTGGTATTTTTTGTTTCCAGGGGATGGTTGACTTTCGCTCTAGAGTTTAATGAGCATATTCTGTGTTTTGTAAACCTAATTTTAAACTGGCTGTGCTGTGAAATATCAAATATCATTTGTCGTCTTTGTTTATAGAAGAGGGCTTCACCTAGGAAGGAGGCTTAACATTTTCCCTGTTTCTCCCACCGTTACGGAAGGGACACCTGAAGCAGGTTAGTGGAAAAGCAACAATAAAAACCCAAATGGAGGAAATTCTTCAAAAAATAGAGTAGTTCTCTGTTTCGTGAAAGAGAGGGGTTGGCTACTAGCTTGCTGGTTTCAGATCTGGTCGTAAATTAATGTGTGGTCTAAATCTGGTCATTGGCAGGCAAGACTTCTACACAGTGTTATGGGATAATAGTTTTTGATCCTGTATCAAGACTAATGTACACTAACAGTTATGTGGTAAAGCTGACCCATTGCCACTGTTGCAGGGAAGTTTTAGTGCTCATGGAAGAAACACCAACTTTTTCTCAGTAGAAATGTATACTTGGTTTACCCTAGTTCTTAGTGGGCATTTGTCTGTATTGCAAAACCATTGCACTAGATCTTGCTCGGAAGAGGCTTGAGACTACAGGCACAGAGGAAATTGGATAGGATTGAAGTGTACTGTCAGAACTCTGAGAACCTTACTGTGACTTCCTGGATAAACTATGCCTAGTTTTACCTGGTATAGATAATCCCTCACTTGCATGAACTTCAGACACATACAGAAATCTTATTTAAATAAAAACAACAGAAAACCCTTTAGCTGTACCACTCTATTACATCAACAGATCTCACTAGCTATGCAGGGTCAGGCCTGACTGGTGCGTGGATGGGATAGCCTTCAAAAAAATGAAAGCCAGAGTGGGTGTATGGTTTAGGGGTTAAAGCTGAGGCCTGGCTTTCCCCACTGTCATACTATGTGACTATGGTCAAATCACTAAAGTTGTCTCTACATTTCCCTTTCTGTAAATGGGTACAGTAATGCCTTGTAGGCAATGAATTAGAATTAACTGATTTTTATAAAATACTCTGAATTCCTTTGGGGAAAAAGGCACTGTTGCATTGCGAAGTGTTATAATAAAATTAAAACTAGAGGCTGTAGAAATAGTGTTGGTGATTCAGTAGATGGCATTCTTCTCTGTGGATCAGTAAAGAGCCCATTTTAGGGTTTGTGGTTTTGTTTTTAGGTTTGTTTTTTTTTGTTTTTTTTGTTTTTTTTGGTAAGAAGAATGTTAGTTCAACTGCTTTGGCCAGCTTCTAGTTTGGGTAATTTTGTCTCCATTAATTTCTCCCTGCAGTTTCAATTGTATAGCTTATTTATTTCTTGTACTAAAATGTCAGATAGTGCCGTTTCATAGATTGTAAGGCCAAAAGGGACCACTGTGATCATCTAGTCTGATCTCATGTATATCACAGTCCATACGTAGAACTGCCCCCAAATAATTCCTAGATAATTTAGAAAAACATCCAGTCTTGATTTAAAAACTGTCGGTCATGGTGGATTCACCACCACTCAGGGTAAATGGTTCAAATGATTAGTTACTCTAACAGTTTACACCATATTTTCAGTCTGAATTTGTCCAGTTTCAGTTTCCAATCATTGGATCATGTTATACCTTTCTCTGCTAGATTGAAGAGTCCATTATTAAATATTTGTTCCCCATATAGATACTTAGTCACTCCTTCACCTTCTGTTTGTTCAGCTGGACAGATTGAACTCTTTAGTCTGTCACTAGAAAGCATGTTGTCTAATACTTTAATCCTTCTTGTGACTATTCTCTGAACCCTCTTCAATTTATCAACGTTCTTCTTGAATTGTGGACACCAATATTCAAGCAGCAGTACCCATGTTCAATACAGAGATAAAATAACCTCTCTGCTCCTACTTGAGATTCTACTGTTTATGTACCCCAGGATTGTATTAGCTCTTTCTGGCCCCAACATCACACTAGAAGCTTATGTTCAGCTGATAATCCACCAGTATCCCCAAATCTTTTTCAGACATGGGGCTTCCCAAGAGAGTGTTCCATATTGTCAAGCAGCTGCTGATTTTACTCAATGCAGTGACCTTTGGGATGGAACGTGAGCACTGTTTAACAAAATACTGCAATTATCTTCTTTAGGAATCAAATTAGTATATATGTTAGATTATTAGGTTTTTAAAAATCAGCCCATTTTTACTATGTTGCACATTCTGAGTTTATATATATTCTTTTAAATTACCCTTCCAAAAATCCAGATTCAGATGGCTAAATTTTGGGTTGAATCAAGCATGTTCAGGCATAATGACTGGTGTTTATAGTTGTTTTTATAAGTAACCCTTTGAACTAGCTTGTACACAGCCCTATAAAAAGCAGAACTGCAAATGTTATTTATACTATTTAAAGACCCATATACTATTTATGTATTCCCTAATTTATAAATAGACCTTAGCACAAGTAAAACTTGAAGAAAGCAAGTGAACTTTATGGGATTTGTCATAAGATATCAACAAGGATGCCTATTTCAGTTTTTAACAGCATTTCCTTGTTTAATTCCCAATAGTGTTGAGGAAAGCTACAATAGATTTCAAGCCAGAAGCCATATTATACAACTGTACTGACTAAAACTCTCATTGCAAAACAGTTTTTTTTCCTTAATAGCAGGAAATACCAATAAGATATTTGATTTCTTAAGTTATTTCCCCTTGTTTTCTTGTTAGTTCATATTAGTGCAGATATTGAACTAAAATGTTGTTTAAACCCACTATGAATGCAAGTTCCTTGTTTTGTGTTGAATATTTATTTTGAAATTCTGAATATTAAGTGGAAAATCAAGGGAAGGTTGTTAAATCTGTAGAGAGAGGAGCATTTTACACTATGCTGTTTTCTGTTCCATAAAGGTAAACATAAGGTTGTTTTGCATCCAGCAGACACACCATGCTTGTAAACTTAAACTCTGGGTCATTCTTTTAAAGAAGATTAATTAGTAGAAAATTATCAGAATATAATTACTTAAAGGATAAAGTAGAAGCAATGATTCCTTTATAATTAATGTTGTAACTCGATTTTCATTACATCTTTTTTGGGTATCCTTCTAACATCTCCAAACAAAAGAATATTTACGTGAAAATGGTTAACTGATGGGTATGGCTGAGACAGGATTTTTCTGCCAAGTATGAATTAATTTGAGCAAGGGTTTTCTAATTTACCACCCTCAAAATAGAAATGCTCTCAAGAGTGAAAGTCTGTGTGTGTCTGTCATTTTTGTAGCAAAGGAAAGAAAGAGAAGTTAGTTTACTGGATTCAATTAGTTGATGTGGTCCACAAGACCAAAGATTAGTTCATTAGTTTTAAACTACTAACGTTTGAAATAGTAAATGTCAGAATGGCTGTGACCCGTAAACGATGTGACTTCTGAAGACTTAAGCTTTCATTTTAGGAAACTCCAGCTTTCTTTCTTGCAAAGACAAACATAAAAATGGAAACTTATTGCAAGGGAGGCTTTTCAATGGAAAGGGATAATTTTTCCTCTGAAACCAAAGTTAATTAGACAAACCATTATTAAATTGGGACACATTTTTTGAAAAAGAAGTCTTCACGGTTAGAAAATTATTGTAAGGCAGTTTGACCTGGTCTCTGCTTCCAAATACCATGCATCTTCTTGCTCTCAGGTAGTGGACCTTCATCTGTTGTAGATGGGCAATGGCTTGTTTTGTGTGCCTGAGAATGAAAAGAAATTAAGCAGGAAGGAATGTCTCAATGAGTAAAAAAGCTGGGTGAGATGAGCACTGCTGCAAGTTATGTAAATGCTAGACATGAAGCCAAGAGATGACTAAATGAATAGGACTCATAACATATAATGCTTTGGCCGAATTCCAAGGATGTTGGTGGGTTGAGTGAGCTATCGAGGGAATACTAGAATATTTTAGACAGGATTGTTTAATGGAAGAGATGAATGGAGTTTTTTTAGCACTTATGAAAGCAAAGTAAACTGTCTGAAGAAGTAACTGCTTCAAAATTGATCTTTTAAGAGTGCCTAAGAAAATGCAAAATTATAATTTTTATATATAATCTATAAAATTTGCATATAGTATTTAATATATATTTATGTGTGTGTTAAATTTTCTCTCTCAAAATATATGCACACACACACACACACACACACACACACTATTTTACAGCACTTCACTGTTGAGGTAGAAAGACGTGGGCCTAATTTTTCAAAAGTGACCAGTGATTTTGGGTGTCCAGCATGAGACATCTGAAAGAGTCAGACCCCTTTAAATCATGTCAAGTTGGACACCCAAAATCTCTAGTCGCTTCTGAAAATTTAGGCCATAGTCCCGGTCTCAGAGTTCACAATGTAATCTTAGATAGCGTGATGTGATGACTGACTGAGGGATGACAAACACGGAGGGGACAGGGTGTGGGAGAATGAGCATTATAGTGATAGAAGTTACTCAGATCAGTCATGTGCATGTCCTTGAGTATAGCTAATATATTTTTTATCATTTAATATTAATGATGACAGTCTCATTTATTGTGGGCATAATAAAAGATGTGAGTTCTGAGATTATTTATGGTATATTCTATGAAAGGGGACAACATTTAAGGTAGTGAGATAAATGGGAAGTCAGGATTTCTCAGTTTTCTATGCTAGATTATTGACTCTGGCATCCAAAAATCTCAACTGGTAGAAAAGCTGGGCCACCAAACAAGATGGGCGAGGTTCATAGTAAACAATTGGGAACATTTGCAGATGTGGGCTGCCTTGCTGAATGAGAGCATGATCATGAAATACCAGGAAATACTTTAGAGTAAACAAGGTCCTCTTGTCTTTAATAAAGAGTACATAGACCAAGTTCAGAATTTGACGAGTTAAATATAAAAACTTGTGACTAACAAAAAGCAGCCAAAAAGTGTCAAAAACAGCAACTGTCACACAATGGAAAAAGTTAATTCCTATTCTTAACATTTGGGAAAGGGGTTGAAATAACTTAGCTGCAATTTTGACAGATCAGTAGGCTAGTTTAATAGTCCTTTGAGAATTCAGTGGGCTTTCATTGCAAAAGCACACCATGAAATATGGTATTAATTGGTACAACTTAAAATAATGTATGTGTGAAAGGACTAGCCTTCATTAAGTTTGATAATCTTAAACAAAATATGCTTAAGTCAATAATTCTCTGGCAAACTTACAGGTCTGGAGTATCTTTTTTTTCTTATTTAGAGTCTTCACCTTCACTCTGGGATCTGGAACTTGCTAATCAGATTGCAGCAGTAAATCAAAAGCCACCTCGGAATGGGTTTGAAGAGATGATCCAGTGGACAAAAGAGGGAAAACTGTGGGAGTTCCCTATTAATAATGAGGCGGGTAAGCGTACTGTAGCTTTTGTGGTCTCTTTATATTTGTAGAGAATTAGAGCACCAACACTAATACTTCAGAGTTTTAATAATGTATTTCAGGTATGCCTCTACATACAATAGTTTACTAATGTTTTTGCTCAAGTAAGCAACTTTAAGCTGTCCTAAATTAGTGAAGCCTCAGATGAAGACATCCTGGAAATTTTGCTATTAGATCCTAATCAAAACTTTAAGGAAAACAGTTTAAATATTAAAATGAGTTGGGGGAAGAAGCATGATGAAATTGTGATCACTGAACAGGTCTAGGGCTGTGGCTTGAAATTGCTTAAATCCAGCCAAGCTCACTGGTTCTTAGTAGGATTTTGTAGCTAGAGAGTTTCTGCTACTTATATAGCCACTCTAAAGCTAACAAATCAAATATAAAAAGGAAACTAACCCCACAAATCATTTACATTTTGATATAGTTTAAATGCTTTCATTGGCGTTTACCCCAGATGCAAACCCCAAGAGGTCACCCAGCTACATAAGATACTACTACTTACTATGGCATTTGGGTTACAGATTGATATAATAAGCCATAAAGCCAGTGTCTTTAGTAAGATCATGGTTTTTAGTGTCTAGTGAAATTATGGATATCTCCACAGCTACAATGTTCATCACCTCCCACAACACAGCTTTCAAGATCCAGGGATCCTACACATGCCTAACACATGCAGTGTACATCATCCAATGCACTTCCATAGCAAAATATTAAGACAAAAACACACTATCACCTGTGGGTGAACATTTTTCACAAAACGATTGCTCTATCTCACCTTCCAGTCCTCATCCTCAAAGGAGACATTAAAAACCATGGTCTTAATAAAGCACTGGATTCATGGCTTGTTACAACAATCTGTATCCCACTAACTCCCCTTCTTCCTCTGTTACTACAGGGGTATAAACTGGCCACTTCATCTTGAATGGTCCCTTAGATTATGTACTGAATACTTACTCTAAACTATCTGTTCAGTCTTGTAGTTAGCTGTGACGTACTAAAGTCCCTTTTCCAGACCTGAGGAAGAGCTCTTAGGTGCTCAAAAAGCTTGTCTCTCTCACCAAGATATATTGCCTCACCCACATTGTCACTCTAATATCCTGGAACTGACATGGCTACAGCAACGCTGCATACAACAATTTACTGAATATTACAGGCCGATTGTTCCCTTAGGCCTGTCCATTTCATAAGCAAAATCAAAGTCACAACATTGAGCTGTTCCAACAGTCTTACTGGCTGGACATAAATTATACAGTACATAAGTAAACCTCTCCTTTTTTATAGAAGTATCTATATGTGAAGTTAAACAACAAACATATAAAGAACCTCATGGAAGAGGAAATGCAGATATACGGAAAGTGTGTGAACATTCTTTAGATAGGGTTTTAATAGCTGCAGAAAGTTTGGCAGTGGTCTTAAATCATTAAAGACATAACACATAACAGGTTGGTTTCTGGAGGCGATACTCCTTGAAAATCTGCCATTCTGTGTAGAGTTGTAAATTGCATAATGTGGTTGAGCTGTTTCTTAATGTTCTCGTCCTGTTTTGGTGGTTTCTTAGAATTTAATCATTGCTTCCATGAGAATCGATCCGTTCTGTTGTGCACTAATCCAAATATATGCAAGTCATGTTTTTGCAATCTTATATCACTGTAGCCACTGTGTTGTAATGTGGCTGGAACCCTGCTGTCTGGGGGTAGTGAATTAGCAAGGAGTCTTCACATATACTTAAGCAAGAATCTTTATTGATTTGTCCACAAAAATTAGTCATGTGGAAAATGCCAACAGAGAGCTCCAAAATTTATCATAGGTCGGGTTGCAAAAATCAGGCCAATAAATTCCATCCTATCAAAGCGCCAACTCTGTTTACAGGTCATTAATCACATCAGGTACATCAAAGTGAAATAGAAGGCTTGGGGAAACTCATTAAGTTGTGCCAAATTTGTTGTAATTCTAACAGAATTACAGAAAAGTGGCACTCATTACCAGTTCTAATTCTAGATTTTGTATCCCTGTCTCTTCAGTAACATTACCTTCCATCACCTAGTTCTGTACCAAGAAATAGAGGTTTTCTTTTTATATATCATAAGCCTGTGGTTATACACTTTAATTTTGCTTAGGACTGTATCTGTTGTGGGAACAGATGTTTAACTTGGAGCATTATAGTGGTACCCCAGTTCTTAAACTTTTAAATAAAATATAGATAGGAAAGAAAAAGTATGCAATTACTTTTTCAGACATCCTTCTGAAGCATCCATGTCCCTTTTTAAAATGGCTTGAGCTGTACGTCCGTGCCTTGATCACATGACTTCTGAATAACTCACTGGGTAAATAGGACAAAACACATCTTGGTTCTCTCCCATATATAAGTGCCTCATTTTGAAGAACCAATTCTTCTGGATCATTGGTGCGTCAGGGGTTGCCACTGTTGTAGTGATAGGGTTAAAGGAAATCTTTGCAAACATGTAATGGCATCTGGCAGCTTTTATATGCAGAAGTTCCACCAGTCATATGTTAGCTGTTTCAGTAATTCTCTTAAATGGTTTTGGCTCAATTAAATGCCAAACTGTGAAGCTATCACATATTTCTTCTACTTCCTTCCCAAATTGCAAGAGTTCATGTTTTGGGGTTAGGAAGGAGCACTACTACTAGACAGACATAGAAATTTTTTAATTTAAAAAAAGGTAGAAAAGGGCAAAAAATGTTGGCCAGCATTTTTAAGATCTGAAAAACTTATTTGCCCATTTCCAAAACTCTGATCAGGTTTGATATCTATACTTGGAACTAGTGACTATATAACCCTACCAAAAGTACCCTTAAACTTCTGTAGGAAGCTACTCATTTAGTGTATAGAACACAGAGGACTTAGAATGAGAACATTTTGGCCTGGTCTACAGTACGTGTTTAAACTGAATTTAGCAGCGTTAAACCAATTTAACCCTGCACCCGTCCACACAACGAGGCCCTTTATATCAATATAAAGGGCTCTTTAAACCAGTTTCTGTACTCCTCCCCGACGAGAGGAGTAGCGCTGAAATCGATATTGCCGTTCGGATTAGGGTTAGTGTGGCCGCAAATCGACGATATTGGCCTCCAGGCGGTATCCCACAGTGCACCATTGTGATCGCTCTGGAAAGCAATCTGAACTCGGATGCACTAGCCAAGTAGACAGGAAAAGCCCATCGAACTTTTGAATTGCATTTCCTGTTTGCCCAGCGTGGAGCTCTGAACAGCACGGTTGGCGATGCAGTCCCAAATCCAAAAAGAGCTCCAGCATGGACCGTACGGGAGATACTGGATCTGATCGCTGTATGGGGAGACAAATCTGTTCTATCACAGCTCTGTTACAGAAGACAAAATGACAAAGCATTTGAAAAAATCTCCAGGCTATGATAGACAGAGGCCACAGCACAGTGCTGTGTGACAAGTGTAACGGAAAGCCAAAGAGTCAAATGAAAGCTCATGGAGCGAAGGAGGGGGTACTGAGGACTCCAGTTATCCCACAGTCCCCGCAGTCTCCGAAAAGCATTTGCATTCTTGGCTGAGCTCCCAATGCCTGTAGGGTCAAACACATTGTCCGGGGTGGTTCAGGGTATATCTCGTCAATTAACCCCCCCATTACTCCCCATGAAAGAAAAAGGAAAAAAATCGTTCCTTGACTTTTTTCAGTGTCACCATATGTCTGTTGCATGCTGCTGGTAGACACAGTGCTGCGGCACTGAACAGCAGCATCCTCTTCCCTCCCCTCCCCAGTGGCAGATAGTACAGTACAAAATGACTGATACCTGTCCTCATCATCTTGTGAGTGCTCCTGCCTGGCCTTGGTGAGGTCGGCCGGGGGCACCTGGGTAAAAGTAGGAGTGACTCTCGGTCATTCCCAGCAGATGGTACAGAACAGCTGGTAACCGTCTTCATCATAGCATCTGGAGGCTGAGCTCCATCAGCACCTTCCCCCCCCCCCTTTTCATGTGTAAAGAAAAGATTCTGTACTGCCTGGACTATCATAGCAGCTGGAGGCTGCCTCCCCCTCATTTTATCTCATTAAAAAGTCAGTGTTTCTTATTCCTGCATTCTTTATTAATTCATCACACAAATGGGGGGACATTGCAACTGTAGCCCAGTAGGGTTGGGGGAGGAAGGAAGCAACGGGTGGGATTGTAGCAGGGGCAGCCCCTAGAATGGTATGCAGTTCATCATTTCTGTGGGATCTGACATGGAGCAGCTGTGCTCTCTGGTACACTGGTTCTCTAGTACACTTGCCCCATATTCTAGGCAGGACTGACTCTCTGTTTAGATAAAACATAAAGGAGGGAATGACCCGGGGAGTCATTCCCATTTTTGTCTTTGCGCTCCCGGCTGACCTCAGCAAAGGCCAGCTGGGAGCACCCATGACAGCAGCAGACGGTACAGAACGACTGATAACAGTCATCTCATCGCCAGTTTATAATGGCATGGCAGACTCGTAGACTCTACGACTGGAAGGGACCTCGAGAGGTCATAGAGTCCAGTCCCCTGCCATCATGGCAGGACCAAATACTGTCTAGACCATCCCTAATAGACATTTATCTAACCTACTCTTAAATATCTCCAGAGATGGAGATTCCACAACTTCCCTAGGCAATCTATTCCAGTGTTTAACTACCCTGACAGTTAGGTTGGACATTAGGAAAAAGTTCCTAAATCTCCCTTGCTGCAGTTTAAGCCCATTGCTTCTTGTGCTATCATTGGAGGCTAAGGTGAACAAGTTTTCTCCCTCCTCCTGATGACACCCTTTTAGATACCTGAAAACTGCTATCATGTCCCCTCTCAGTCTTCTCTTTTCCAAACTAAACAAACCCAATTCCTTCAGCCTTCCTTCATAGGTCATGTTCTCAAGACCTTTAATCATTCTTGTTGTTCTTCTCTGGACCCTCTCCAATTTCTCCACATCTTTCTTGAAATGCGGTGCCCAGAACTGGACACAATACTCCAGTTGAGGCCTAACCAGCACAGAGTAAAGCGGAAGAATGACTTCTTGTGTCTTGTTTACAACACACCTGTTAATGCATCCCAGAATCACGTTTGCTTTTTTTGCAACAGTATCACACTGTTGACTCATATTAAGCGTGTGGTCTACTGTGACCCCTAGATCTTTCTGCCATACTCTTTCCTAGACCGTCTCTTCCCATTCTGTATGTGTGAAACTGATTGTTCCTTCCTAAGTGGAGCACTTTGCATTTATTTTTATTGAACTTCATCCTGTTTACCTCAGACCATTTCTCCAATTTGTCCAGATCATTTTGAATTTTGACCCTGTCCTCCAAAGCAGTTGCAATCCCTCCCAGTTTGGTATTGTCCGCAAACTTAATAAGCGTACTTTCTATGCCAACATCTAAATCGTTGATGAAGATATTGAACAGAGCCGGTCCCAAAACAGACCCCTGCGGAACCCCACTTGTTATACCTTTCCAGCAGGATTGGGAGCCATTAATAACTACTCTCTGAGTACGGTTATCCAGCCAGTTATGCACCCACCTTATAGTAGCCCCATCTAAATTGTACTTTCCTAGTTTATCTATAAGAATATCATGCGAGACCGTATCAAATGCCTTACTAAAGTCTAGGTATATCACATCCACCGCTTCTCCCTTATCCACAAGGCTCGTTATCCTATCAAAGAATGCTATCAGATTAGTTTGACACGATTTGTTCTTTACAAATCCATGCTGGCTATTCCCTGTCACCTTACCACCTTCCAAGTGTTTGCAGATGATTTCTTTAATTACCTGCTCCATTATCTTCCCTGGCACAGAAGTTAAACTAACTGGTCTGTAGTTTCCTGGGTTGTTTTTATTTCCCTTTTTATAGATGGGCACTATATTTGCCCCCTTCCAGTCTTCTGGAATCTCCCCCGTCTCCCATGATTTCCCAAAGATAATAGCTAGAGGCTCAGATACCTCCTCTATTAACTTCTTGAGTATTCTAGGATGCATTTCATCAGGCCCTGGTGACTTGCAGGCATCTAACTTTTCTAAGTGATTTTTTACTTGCTCTTTTTTTATTTTATCTTCTAAACCTACCCTCTTCCCGTAAGCATTCACTATACTAGACATTCCTTCAGACTTCTCAGTGAAGACTGAAACAAAGAAGTCATTAAGCATCTCTGCCATTTCCAAGTCTCCCGTTACTGTTTCCCCCTTCCTCACTGAGCAGTGGGCCTACCGTGTCCTTGGTCTTCCTCTTGCTTCTAATGTATTGATAAAAAGTCTTCTTGTTTCCCTTTATTCCCATAGCTAGTTTGAGCTCATTTTGTGCCTTTACCTTTCTAATCTTGCCTCTGCATTCCTGTGTTATTTGCCTATATTCGTCCTTTGTAATCTGACCTAGTTTCCATTTTTTATATGACGCCTTTTTATTTTGTAGGTCACGCAAGATCTCGTGGTTAAGCCAAGGTGGTCTTTTGCCACATTTTCTATCTTTCCTAACCATCGGAATAGCTTGCTTTTGGTCCCTTAATAGCGTCCCTTTGAAAAACTGCCAACTCTCCTCAGTTGTTTTTCCCCTCAGTCTTGATTCCCATGGGACCTTACCTATCAGCTCTCTGAGTTTACCAAAATCCGCCTTCCTGAAATCCATTGTCTCTGTTTTGCTGTACTCCCTTCTACCCTTCCTTAGAATTGCAAACTCTGTGATTTCATGATCACTTTCACCCAAGCTTCCTTCTACTTTCAAATTCTCAACGAGTTCCTCCCTATTTGTTAAAATCAAGTCTAGAACAGCTTCCCCCCAGTAGCTTTTTCAGCTTTCTGAAATAAAAAGTTGTCTGCAATGCAGTCCAGGAACTTATTGGATAGTCTGTGCCCTGCGGTGTTATTTTCCCAACATGTATCTGGATAGTTGAAGTCCCCCATCAATAGGGATGGTAACCGACTCTGCTACCTTGCAAAGGCAAATGAATGCTGCTGTGTAGCACTAAAGTACTGCCTCTGTCAGCAGCATCCAGTACACATACAGTGACAAAAGGCAAAACGGACTCCATGGTTGCCATGCTATGGCGTCTGCCAGGGCAATCCAGGGAAAAAGGGCGCGAAATGATTGTCTGCCGTTGCTTTCATGCAGGAAGGAATGAGTGACGATATTTACCCAGAATCACCCGCAACTCTGTTTTTGCACCATCATGCATTGGGATATCAACCCAGAATTCCAATGGGCGGGGGAGACTGCGGGAACTATGGGGTAGCTACGGGATAGCTACCCACAGTGCAATGCTCCAGAAATTGACGCTAGCCTTGGTACATGGACGCACACCGCCGAATTATTGTGCTTTGTGTGGCTGCGTGCACTCGACTTCGTATAATCTGTCTTACAAAACCGGTTTATGTAAAATTGGAATAATCCTGTAGTGTAGACGTACCCTAAGTTTTGTGTTTATATAGCACTTAGCACAATGGGGTCCTCTCCCATGACTAGGGCTTATAGAGACACTACAATAATACAAAAATAATAATAGTCGCTGCCTTCCTATTTCACTATTGCTTTGTTCAGATTCTTTTAATAGAAATCGGTCAATTTCTCTCAGACTTTTATGACCAACAGATTACAAGAATATTTTAAGGGGGACCCTAGAATCACGAACAATAACTATCAGGATTTCCTGATTCAGGAAACCACAAAATATTGGGGGAGAAAAGGAGAATTGGAACCCATTGTTGTTATAATTGGAGGATTCCTAGTATTCACAAAGTGGATTTGAGTTTCCAAGCCCAGCGGAAATATGCCTTTTAAAGCCAATATGATCAGTGAAGAAAATGTTAGCTTCTGGGAAGAGGGAAACATCTGGTTTCTCTTTCAAGGACAAGGGAGATAAAGGGGATGGGTAGCTGGTATTGATAAACACTGCATATATTACTGATGATGCAGTGTAGAAAAATAGACATCCTTTTGCAGCTTTTTTTAGGAATTGCAGTGTCTGAAGGAAAAACAGGAAGGAAACTATGGTTACTTTGCGAGTATGGTGTACAAGTTGAGAGATACTTCCATGTTACAGTGCTGGGCTGCTAGAGGTTTGGAAGAAGCTGACATGCCATTAATCCTTGCACTAATATGTCTGTCTTTATTATCTGACTTTCATTTTGATGATTAAGGTTATTGCCAAATATGTCATATCCTGGTTAGTATCTAAATAATTTTACATTCATTCCTGTTTTATTACCTGGAAGTATTTACCTGCAATATAGTCAATCCTTTCCGATAATGCAAAGAGAGTTTTCTTTACTACAAATATAAGAGAGAATGAATGTAAACCTGCAAATAGTACAAATTCCAGTCTTCAATATTATGTTCTACTAAGATGACATGCACCAAACTAATGTGCTAATGTACAGAGATGTTTTTTCATGATAGGTCACTCTAGTTCTAAGGGGTTTGGCTTGTAAAAGGGTTAGGTGTATTTGAATCACTTAAATACTTTTAAATGTTCTCTTATAATGTGGGAAACTGTAATGCTTATTCACAGCTATGTGAAGGATTAATAACACTCATAATAAGTGATATGCAAGCTTCCACAAATAACTTTGCCAGTATCTCTGTTACTACGGTAGTGATCATTGGCATAAACATTTTTGGGCTTAATTTTATCAAATTGTTGGGTTTGGGATGTAGGCAAGTATCTACTAGATCTTTAACTTAAGTCCAATGGACTTGACTTCCCTTTTTGTTTTGTTTTTTAACTATCTTGTTCATCTATAAACAAACATTTTACTGTTCTGTAGTCTTTAGAAATGTATTACAGCATTCATGATAGTTAATTTTATACCTTATCAAATAATTACATTAATTAGTGACAGGTTCTTTTATCAGCTGAAGCGGGGAAAAAAATCTCTGTGCAGTCACAGACCCTCGTCTGTCTTGATTTCTGGATTGGTAGTATGGCCAAATCTCATGGTATTTCTGAGACAATCCCTTTTTTCTATACATATTTGAGTTTGTAGACCTCAAGATCTTACACTAGGGGTCTGCAACCTTTCAGAAGTGCTGTGCTGAGTCTTCATTTATTCACTCTCATTTAAGGTGTCGCATGCCAGTAATACATTTTAATGTTTTTAGAAGGTCTCTTTCTATAAGTCTATAATATATAACTAAACCATTGTTGTATGTAAAGTAAATAAGGTTTTTAAAATGTTTAAGAAGCTTCATTTAAAATTAAATTAAAATGCAGAGCCTCCCCGACCGGTGGCCAAACCCAGGCAGTGTGAGTGCCACTGAAAATCAGCTCGTGTGCCGCCTTCGGCACCCGTGCCATAGGTTGCCTACCCCGTCTTACCCTTTGATTTGTGTGTCCTCTGAACACCAGTGTCAAAATACAGAGCAAAAAACAGTGAAATCCACTAGAAAGAGGCCTGAAATCACTACTTGATTGATCTTGAGGCATTTTTGGTGAAAGGTCTGTAACAAACCACTATGCCACCTAGCTGTGAGATGGAATGCTTTTTAATGTAATATTTTTGCATTCATCACTGCGAAAGGTAACATCTGACAAAACTTGCAAAATCTTACAATTGTGTGTACCTCGATCTATTTGTATTTTTATGATTGCAAAAGTCTGGAATGGGTTAAAAGAAGTGTTTAAAAACATTCCCTGTTTCAAATTTAATAGTAAAATACCTAAAATTATGAAATATAATGAACATACACCTCTACCTTAATATAACGCTACCGATATAACATGAATTCGGATATAATGTGGTAAAGCAGCACTCGGCTGGGGGGTGGGGGGCGCGGGGCTGGGCTGCGCACTCTGGTGGGTCAAAGCAAATTTGATATAATGCGATTTCACCTATAACGCGGTAAGATTTTTTGGCTCCTGAGGACAGTGTTCTATCGAGGTAAAGGTGTATAAGCATGGAACTCATTCAAATAACAAATACTTTTGAAGGTAGGCTTGTTCAGTTTGTACTACCTTAAAATATTGCTAGCAGCCCAGTGTTCATAGCCCATAACAAACCAGCATTTGCATGTAGTTGAAGAAAACAGGGTTTTTTGGTAAGGAAATGGATTTCAGAGTCAGGCATCAATGGCATTACCAAATATGAATTATAGGTAAAAATTGCCCTCTTAAAGAGAAACACAAAATGAAAATAGAGTTGTGGATGTTGGCATGACATCTGTGCACTGAAATCTCTTATTTGGGGAGGACAGGGGTCGAAGTGTGTGTTGGACCTCACCACAGTCCCCTTCCATTCCACTGCAGGGTGGGGTTTTTTTTGGGGGGGTGGGGGTGGGGGAGGTACAGCACTGAACTATTAATTCTACCAAGTAGAAGGAGTTTACATGCAACACTTCGTGAACACACACAAGGCAAACTGAAATTATGATGATATAAGTGTCTTGCAATTCACGTTATAGGTATTGAAGATGATGTTGAATTTCATGAACATATCTTTCTGGATAAATACCTAGAAGATTTTCCCAAGCAAGGACCTATTCGCCACTTCATGGAACTAGTGACCTGCGGGCTTTCCAAGAACCCATATCTAAGTGTTAAACAAAAAGCTGAGCATATTGAATGGTTCCGGGATTACTTCCAGGAAAAGGAGGAACTTCTTAAGGAGATTGATGATCATGAGAAAGAAACAGACATTAGTCTTGAAAAGAAGAGTCTATCAAAGTAACACGTGATCATTTTAAAAAAACCCATTGTGTCAGTGCATAGTAAAACATTGTAAACACCTGATTTGAAAGATGTAATTGTATGAACTTCAAAAAAAAAAAAAAAAAAAAAAAAAAAGCTAAAATTTGCCACTCTTCTGTTAGTTTGTATACACAAAATGGAGGAAATGGTCTGCAGCTCATAGACTGTACATAGCAAAAATGTAATTAATTCTGCAGTACAATTCCCTGATTCACCATTTAATTCATTTTAAGCCTATGCAAAATAACCAGGAAGTAGCTTTCTCAGAATGGTCTTTATTTTACTGGTTTCTGCTGTACGGTCACAGAATCTTGAGATGAAAAAAGGCCAGTAATGTCGTCGACTCCACCCCCCTGCCAATGCAGGATTGTTCCCTGTTGAATATTAATATTTTGTGTGGTTTATTTTTAAATATGCTAATTTCTGGTGGGTGATTCCACTATTTCCCTTGAGAGACTGTGTTCCGTGGCCTAACCTGGTTTACCATCAAGAAGTGGTTTTGGTTTTTTTAATCTTCTTTCCTCTCCAGAATTCCCTCCCTTCTGCTCTCTGCAGCACTTTATTATATTAAAATATTTTACATACATAATGGTAATGTACATGTCACACATTGTCAAACTGCCACTCCTGCACTCTGCCTTTTATCACAGTTACTTCTAAAATCCCAAACCTGAGCAGCTTCAAACACCTGTCACTGATTATTTTATTATTATTTTTTTTTTTAAATCAGCCTGCCACAGAAATGCCCTGGAACATGTAATTTAATCCCCACAACCAGACTGGATCAGAGTAGGCAATATTCAGTCCTACTCCAGTATCTAGATTAAGTTCTGTTTATCTCCTGCACTGCAGGGTTAGAAATGGGAGGTTCAGATCCTATCAAGAGGCATAGCGTTCTATTACTTTCTTGTTTTATAACTGTCTTCTGCTCTGTTGTACTATATTCTGTGGTGCTCAGATGTTCATGAAATAAGTTCCATGTTTTCTCTTAGATGATCCACGTTTGCACAGTGCTCCAAATCTGTTAAGCATGTTTTATGTATTTCTTGCCCTTCATGTGGCCTTCTATTATCCTTTATTCTGCCTTTAACCCAGCCTCTATTTGATGCGGTCTAGGCTACATTTGTCTGCTTTTCTAGCATATTTACAGTCTGATAATGCACTCTTTTGCACCTCTCCCCCACATCACTGTAGGAGCTGTTGGAACTGGAGGTCCTAACTTGTTCTCCATATAGTCTGTTGGCTGGTATTTCAGATACTTATTACTCCTGAAAGCCATGATACAGGAAGCAATAAATCATGCAATGGAGGCAAAACATCAGCTTTGTCATTGTGCAAATCAAATTACCTTGTGCCTAATCACTTTTTTTGTTTTTACTCAGTCACAAAAGTGCAAATGAAAGAGTCTGATCACATCTGCCTTTGAAATCAGAATTTTATTTGACATCCTGTTATCTTGTAGGGTATAGGTAAGCCTGGTTTCTTTTTTTCTTACTTTTTCTGCATGCTGGCTCTCTTTTGAAGGGAAGTGGCTTTTAAATAGGAGTAGTGAGAGAAGAGAGGTTCTAGTTCTGCAGAAATCTTCAGAGACTTCCCGCTCTTGCAGCGAGACCAAGCGGTAGCTGTAACAAAAGTATCTTTGGTGGTAGGTTTGTTTAATTTTCAGCTTAGTGCCCAGGTGTGTTTCAGGTTTACAACTACTGTACCTTGCAGACTTTCACCTAGCCAGTGATGCATGGAGCTGTTCTATGAGAGAGGCTAAAAAGAAAACGTATTACTGCTTAAATAATTCATATTGGATTTTTCCCAAAAAAAACTTGACAAAGTGACTGCAGCTACAGTAGCTTTTATTTCACTTAGAAATAATTTCTTCTGGCTTGAGTCTATCTTGACCTGCATTTTAATATGGAAGGCAGGAAATTTTCGTGGTCAATTTTAATTCTGAGGGGTTAGATGGTTTAGTTGTGTATGAGAGTACTTAATCACCAGGTGTTACGTTATGGGAACTAGACGAATGTTATCTCTTAGAAAAGATATAATAGGAGCGTAGCACTTTGAGGAACTCTCAGTGGGAGCTGCAGGGTTTCAGCACCTTTGAAAATCAAGCTGTGGCTATTTAAGAGGTTTAAATACAGTTTTGTAGTCTAACTGTAGGAAACTAGGTTGGAAGATGTTGGTCTAGGTATGTATGTATGTAAGCCTGATTGGGAATGTTCAGAGGAAATCAGGATAGTGCCAGTGGTGATGCTTTTGAGTGTCTGTATGTGGAGCTACCTCTCGTACCCAACAGAGTGTTCACAATCGATGCTCCCAGATTCTTAACTTACAGACATAAAAACTCTTTTGCAACTTAAAATACAGAGCTTGAAATGTTAGTCCTCATACTTGGATAAAACCACCTTTTTATATTGACTCTATTGGTCCCATCACAGCAATAATCTTTAAACAATGTATTAGTTTGTGGGTGAGAGATAGTCATGATTTTTTTTCAGTGATTAAATGGTGTAGATTTATTTCTGAATAGATTTCACGAGTCTGTAGGCTCTATGTAGAAAGTAGAATACCATTAATTATTTGCCATAGTGTTAAATTTTCTTTTTTTAATGTATGAAACTGAGGTCTTGTTAATGGATCACTAATGTTCTATTTTTTAGTCATCTCTAATGCTGCCATAATAATTTTGAACCATCTGGCACTTGTGCATCTGCCAATTCTATTTTGTGTGTAGACTGCACTTGTCACTTACAGAAACATTAGTAATGCAGCAAACTGACCTAGAGCAGTGATGGCAGTGATTTTGGCCATCTAAAAATTCCAGGTTGAGATTCTTGCCTCCTGGGCTGCTGAAGATGGGACATCTAATGGAGGGGCACATATTTTAAAACCAGTGGGGGATGGCTGTGCCATTGCAAAGCAATACATGGAGGGATAATGGCATAAGTCACAGAGCAGAGTTGTAATTGTATTTTCCAAGTCAATCATTAATGGGCTCCATTAATGCTTACCTGGAGGATATTGAGAAATCTAGTAACGTGTGAAAAGCTCTGTTCAGCAATGGCATTTTCAGAAAATCCTCTGATTCTCTCCAGGCCTACACCAGATCAGCACAGAACACCAGATTTGGATAGCTTGCCTTCAAAAGAATTCTTTACACCCAAACTCTTAATGTCATTCTTTGGGAGTGTTTTAGCACAGTGTGGACTGTTTAATTAGACATTAATTGTAATCATTTGAATTATTACACTTCTATTTATAGTTTTGACTTTCTGCCTGAACTTTCACGTTTGTTTTTTCTGGTATCACATCTTGAAATGTAACAGAAAAGCCGAAACATTCTGATCAGCAAGAGGAGAATCCTAAATCTGAGATCTCACATGCCTCCCTCTGCTTCATCTTAAACTCCTCACATCTTCCGATTTGTTGCTTTCTCCACACCACCCCACTTGGTGTGTAAATTACACCTGCTTCCAAGGTTGTGTATCCATTAATATCACCCTTGAATCTGACCATGTGCCTGCTTTGGCACTTCAGACATATCATGTTAAAGATTTCTCAGTAATGATCCCTAGTTATAATGAAAGGATTACAGAACATGTGATAAAATCCCATGGATGGATTAACTATTTACTGTATCAGTATGGTAGAACAGGAGCAGTATGTAAATACCAAGTGTGTGAACTGTGCCAGTGTAGTGCATTTATTTTAGTTTCTTAAAGCTGGTGGTGGGAAGATGCCTTCTATTTTGAAAGCCTATTTGACCTCCAGTTACAACACTGATGGTTTACTTGAAACCAAACTTGAACAAAATGATTTGTTCTATCGTGTTAAGAAACCAGACATTTGATCTCCAGGCCGACACCAGCAGAGAACTTGAGGAGCAATTCCTACACTGGGTTTTCAGGCACCCCTACAAACCCCTAATGTAGGCACAGTTTATACGAAGTGTAGCGTAAGTGCTTGGATACTACAATGATGAGCATGTTATAAGAACCTATATAGAACAGAATACCCTGCTGCACTGGAGTGGATTGTGTCTTCTGCAGGGGCTTGCACTCATGCAACTACAAAGGTGGTTGTTCTGATGTAGGCAATGTCTTCAGCTGAATTCCCACCAGGCTTCCAAATAAGCACGGAAAAAGAGATGGTGGCCTGTTGTACTCCTTCTGAACAATAGGAGAAGCTGAAGTAATTGAGAAAACAGGGAGGAAAAAACGTTGACTGCTTTCTCAAACTGCAAACTTCTTTTGTTTTTAAATCGTGCAATTTCAGATGAAGATGACATTAGTGGTGATCTGGAGTGCTATTGAAATCTCTTTTGCTTCACTGATTGCAGAGATAATCAAGTCCCAGTATGAAAATAGCTCTTCTTTTGAAGCTTGTTCTTTGATTATTAGAAGCTTTAAAGTGTCATGAAATTTGCAAATGTGGGATTGTGACATACTTCCAACGATAATTCCAAAGCAGAAAGTCCAGATTTACATGGTTTGATTATAATTATAAAACTTCTTCCCTGACATCTTTCAGGCACAAAATGGTATTCAATGAGATTTAAAGGCCTGATTTTTCATAGTTGCTGCAGCTCCCGTTGACTTCAACGGGAATTGTGGGTCTTTAGCATCCCTGAAAATGTGGCCCTTGGAGAATTTTCATTCCCATCCCCTCGCCCATAAGTGTTGGATTTTTGTGAGCAGGTACATAGGAAAGACATATGATGTGCTGTTGTAAGTGGCTATAGGGCTCTTAAATTTCATAATCCTCTCACCACAAGATGTCAGTGTAGATTTATTTTATCAGTTGTAAGATAGGTGTATTGTTCCCCCTACAGTTTAAAACAAAAACTATTAGAGAGAAACAATAGGTTTGATTTGTGTTCTGGGATTTATTTCCTGTGGAGAAGTGGCATATCAAGAAAAGGAATAATGGAAGAGATTTGAAATCACGCACTAAAATGTGAGCAGTATCCTTTTTGTAACTGGTGGCACATTTTAACACACGAGACAAATGCATCTCATACAATTCAATTAACGCTGAAATTGGGGATGAATTTATCCCCATCTTCTCTGAAACAAAATGTTAAAATATTGCACTCGAAAGAGCTAAAAAACTGAACAAAACCAAGCAGTCTGATAGGATATCCCACTATAGTAGCTTTATCCATCGTAGAGATGTGTCAAAAATATTTTACTTGCAAGATCTTAGTACAGGTCTTGGCACTAATTCAGACTTCCTGGGTCTCCTTGAGCAAATCCCTTAATCCCTGTGGCAGGGTGATAATTTACTGGCATGGCGCCTCTTGCTGGTCGTCCTGGGAATTAACTCTTCAAGCTCGGAGTACCCTCTGCAGGCTCGTGTCTCACCTGCCGCTGGCCCCCGTGTCTCTCCCGGACCCTGGTGCCCTTTCTCTCAGGGTTCTGCCCTCTGCAGTACCCCCGCAGTCTCTAGGTCTCCCCACGCAGGGGAGCACCCAACCCTCTATCGTCCCCTTGCCTCAGTAGCTACTGCCAGTCATTATATAGCCCCCGCTCCCTGGACCAGATTGCGGTCTATAAACCACTCATCATCGGCAAGCGGGGGTTGGACCAGCTGCCTCTACCTATATCTGGGCTGCCCTTCTGCAGCCCTGGTACTCTTTTGTGGGCCCTTAACTATGCCTGGGGCTGTGCTAGGCCGGAGTGCCCCAGCTCTCTCTGCTCATTCCCAGCACTGCTCCACCCTAGATACCCTTCTCAGCTTCCCAGGCAGTCAGGTCCTTCTCTCTCAATGAACTTAGTGTCTTTGGCTTCTGGCCCACTGCCCTCTTATAAGAGCCAGCTGGGCCCTGATTAAGCTGGCCACAGCTGTGGCTGCTTTCCCCATCAGCCTACCTTTTCCCAGCAGCGGCGCTCTCCAGGACTGCTTTAACGCTTCAGAGCTGGAGTGTGGTGACCACCCCACTACAATCCCTTTGAGGCACAATTCCCCATCTGTGGAACAGGGATGATGAGCCTTCCTTTTTCCCACCCTGGCTCTGTCTTCTCGATTGAGATTGTAGGTCCTGCCCAGAAGAATGTATCTGTTCCCATATGTCTGCACACTACCTAGAACAGAAGCTCCCGTCTTGTATTGTGCTAGTGCCTAGAGACCTCAACCACATCATGGGATTTTTGTTCATCTTTTCACAGCTTGGCAGTCTGGAACTCTAGGAACAAGCTGGAATGACGGTCAAGATTTTGGGAATTTCCATTCTGCCAAATAAAAGTGGGGGAATAAAGGAAGAAAAATAAACTGATCAGGTGTTTCCCCATTATTTGATTCAGATCCATGCGAGCAAAAGGCAAAGCTCCCATACCCATCAGGACCACAGAAGGTCTTTTAGTTGGAACGTTGGAAATTTACATTGATAACTCATTTATGATACAGTAGAATTATCAATAACTTTACAGTGTGGATGCAGAGCTACTGTCAGATTATTCTGCAGTAGAATGGGTGTTCAGGGAAAAAACAAAACAAAAGCTAAACACCTATGCTGACATCTCAGTTCCCTCCTATGGTTTGAGCTTCCTCCTCCAAATCAGGGGCCCCCTTCCTGTGGATCTTGCAGATTGCTGCCTGAGTTAGGGTTTGCAAGACTGATGCCTGGGTATGTACAGCTGTTATTAAAATCTACAATCTTATCATTTAAAGACATTGGATCTCATCTTCTCATAGGGTACAGCTGCTTTGCATTGTGCTGGTAGAGTAATTTGGCCTTACAGCAGGTCTAGGGAAAATCATCCAGTGCAAGGGTAATTCTTAAAATTGTAGAGCCAGCCTAGGGACTCTTAGACCATTCTCCTTCCCTGTTACTAGCATAGCAACAGGAAAACAAAAAATGGCTGGAGGAAATGAGGCCTGTTCTGATCAGCCCTTTGCCATGCAGAACACTATGGGCATCCATTTCCTGTGACTTTTGACTCAGGAAGTCAGGCCTGTAGAGAGCAGGAGCAGGAGAGTGCAAAGAGGAACTTTGTACTGATTTGTGCTCTTTGCATTGTGGCTGTAGCCAAGCCTTTGGCCCAGTAAGTTTCCCTAGCAATAGAAATCCCTCACCTCATCTCCAACTCTGGGCCATGCTGTCTCCAGTCACTGGCTGGAGTGGGATGGAAGATGCAAGAATCCTACCTCTTTCCTTGCACCCCACTAAATGGGCAGGGAAGAGGCAAGTTCACGCATCACTGCCCACTGGTGGTGGGAACACATGCTATATCCTCTGTGATGGAGTAAGCATACTTCCCCCTGCATGCACGGGAGCTCTGGCAGGCTTGTTGAGGCACAATTGCCTTTTAGATCTATCTCTGCAGAGGAAGGGCTGCATCTGAACAGTGCAATCTAGCTACGTGTTGTAGGGTAGAGGCAAAATAGTTCTCTACCCTTCCAGCATTTCATACCCCCCTATTTTACGGCCATATTTGAAAAAAAGTACATGTACTTTCCCACCCCCTTTTCTTCTCCTGTTTCCCCAGCACCTGCCATGCTGAGCTGAGATGTCAACCACAGATCTGAGCGCCTTACAGTGTGTGGGTGGACTGAGATGTTCAGTGCTGCAGTCCGTAACTGACCTTGGTGTTCGAAAGCAGTGAGAACGAGAGCAGAAGAAAGATGATTCATTTAATGTAGTTAACATTCTAGGCCAGTGTGTCACAAGAAGGGGGATGGGAGGAAATCATTTTTTTTTTTTTGTAGGTAGTATCAGATACAGTGGTGTGTTAGACAGGGGGAGAAGAGAGATTAATGTTCTTATACATTTCCTACTCCACCACTGCTCTTGCACTTTAGGACAGTCATCATAAAAAGATGCCCCATTTTCCTTGACAGTTCCAAAGTGGATAATTCCATTCTGCTTATTTACATTCTCCTTGTAGTTTCCTAACCTTCTCCACCTCCCAACCCCTTTAAAAAAAAACAAAAAAAAAACCCTACAGGTTACTTTGTAAGAGAGGGAACCTCTTACGGGGACTATATCTCCTGTCAATCCTCCTTATATCAGTTTATTCTGTGGGCAACCAAGAAGAGCTCTCTGGGGCAAGTGCTTGGCAGACCACAGCTTGAAATACTAGGAGATGGTATTCTTTGCTTCTTGCTGAAACTCATGCAGTATTGCTTTGCATTGTTACACAGCTGTCTTGTTCCACCCCACTGGTAGTTGTGCTTCATCAGCATCATTATTATTATTTTGCAAAGAGACTTTATGCAAAGGGCCAAATTCTGCTTTTGGATCTATGTGCTTGTCTCTCAGTACAACATTTGGGATCCCGTGGGCAGAGGGACATCCTGTATGGGCACTTGACTGTAAAACATTATTATGTTAATGCTTTCTTTTAGCCACTGAGTAAATAGGGTTTGGGGTGTTTTCTTGTAAAAACAAGAAAACAATCCTATGTTTTTAAGGGCTAGATTGCAATGCTCACCACCTAAGGAATATGTTTGGTTACTCACCGAAGTCAATGGGATGATGCGTGTAACTGCTCACCATCAGCTGTTAAAGTGGCTATTTCCTTATTAGCTTCCAAGTAGGAAGATGAACATTTTAAGCATTTATTAAGAATGAAAAGAGGTATTGCCCTATCTAGAGAGTGTAAGATATTTTATTAGACGATACCACACTGTTAAATGGTATCGTGAGCTTAAAAAAAAGGGGGGAGGGAATGCTTTGGGATAGTCATATGACCTAGAGACCTAAATCTGGCATTGCTAAATCAGACTGGCAATGATGTGGATCAGTAAGTATCCAGACCGTGATTGTGGCACTATCTGCTCCTACTGGTGTCAACTAGTTTAGAACTTCCTGTTGCTCCAGAAGCAGAAAATGCTGCCAGACCCATGAATGGGTTGTTTGGATTAAGCAGCACAGGGACTCCAGTTTAATCAGTTCTTCTGTCATTACAGTACACATGATATACTAACCAAATAGTTTTAGGAGATAAAAGAATGATCAACAAAATTCAAAACAAACTAATTGCATGTCTTTTGCTGGTTGATGGAATATTGGAGATGTGAGTTCTATGGTATGATGCAATTGGGCCTTCCTGAAGCCAATAAAAATTGTTAACTTTACCAGGATGTAGCAGAGATGAGAAGGGTTTCCTGCAGCTCCATAAAAGGCAGTGATCCTACACAAGTTTAATTTTATACTTCCATGTCTTCCAGCTCTGAAAACCTGCCCTGCTTTTTAATAAGCAATTCAGTGGGTGTTTAAAAGCAATTCCCATATATGTTATACTTCGAGGGTTACACTGGGAGACCCTTTGGTGACTTGTCCCTACTTAGGAGAAACCTTGCCTGAGTCTTGTGTGTACTGAGATTTTTAGGGCCATATCTTTTTAGATGTAAAAGAGAAGCAATCAAAATGCTTTCACCCACCCACCACCCTTTTTTTTTTCTTTCAAAAGAGATCCATGCCAAAACCACTCTCTTGGTTTCCTGGGGTCTCTGATGTGTGTGGCCTGTGCATCTTGGACCTCGTACTGCAAACTCTCACTCAGATGAGTGATCCTGCTGAAAGACTTATGTTCTTCTGCATTACTGAAATTAGTGGGACCTTCCATTGATGTCAGTTAGCCCAGGATGAAATCCCATTTTGAGTAAGGCCTAATCAGATGTAAAGGATTGCAGGATTGGGCTTTTAGGTTGTAACAATTCTTTTTGCAGGGGACCGTGCCTTCTTTCATGTCTTGTACAACGTGAAGCTCGTCTTTGGCAATAAAAAAAAGCAAAATACTAATAATGGCATCTTTTAAGGAGCTCATCCCCATAGTATCTGCTTTGGCCTGCTTGTCTATGACAATGTGCAACTGTAGATCTGACAAGAAAATATGTTGAAGAGGGAAATACTGGTTTCCAAACTGCAACTAGTTTTCTCTGCAATTATAATATGCAGGTTCAGTTTCAGCATAACTGTCAGTTGAGCCAGTTTTTCTGCAGTGTGACTGATAATAGCACTTATTAAAACTGAAGCTCAGATATCTAGATTAACATTTTGGCAGCATGAAATTAGAAGTTCTAAGGTTTTGGGCATTTTTAAGTACGTGCCTAGACTGATTTTTTCATTTCCTACACAAAAGATTAAAGGTAAGAAGGCAGGAGGGAAACCACAAACGAAATCTTCAGGACAAACGAAATTCAAATGCCAAAACCAATGAGTTTAGCTTTGCTGCAAAAGCAAATGCATTTATCTGTAGCATAGATTCTGTAGGATTGACAGAAGCAAAAACTTTTGTCTGTTAAATGAACAGAGAAGTAGTTCAAGACAAATTTGAATTCCTTGCTAGACTTCAAAATATTTTCCAGCAGGATGACTAGCTAGTGCTGTGTTGTAGTGAGCAGACCTTTCCCTGCTGGAATGGCATGTTTACATTTGGCACAGAGGAGCAAATGAAATGGGGTTTGATGGGTGAAGCTTAGCCCACAGTTAACAGTAGCCTGCATCATTAAACCACACACACACATATTGACACACATACAATTTTGGCTCGGCTGGCAGCTTTACAGAAAGAAGCCCATGAATGACTGAGCACTAAGTCTCAGTTACCCGCCTGTTCCCCAGGGGCTGATCACTTCAGGTCAGGCATGCAATTTGCTTTTGGAATGTCGTAGGGAAGCTTGCCTTGAGCTTTTCTGTCCTGCTTCCCAGCACTGTGAATAAACAGAGAGCTTCAGTCCGCCTCCACTGTTACATCAGTCTCCTCTAGCTGCTGCGGCTTCTAAACGCCTGACCCTGAATTTTAACAAATAAAGATTTTTTTTCAAGTTTAAATTAGACCGTAACATTATTCTGGGGTTTAAAATGTGCTCATTCTCATGTCTCAATTAGTTTATGTTGGTGGCAATTCATTTTCTCCTTCCCCTTCCCCCGAATATGTCCCCAGAACAGATATGTTTATTCAATTATTCAGTTCAAATGGAGTGGGCACAGAGCTCTGACCTGCATTACCACCACTGCTTTGGTATTTTAAAATAATTTGATTACGGAAAAAAACACCAAACATTCTTTCAGCAATCTGTGGGCCTTCTCCTGCTCCCATTGAAGTTAATTATAGAAGTCCCGCCACTTTAATAGGAGCAGAATTGGGCCCTATTTGAATCTGGTGTTCTCCATTCCAGTTCTCCTTGCAGTTTTTCTCTTTATTAAGTGTATTTGTTCCTACTCTTCAGTCCTCCTCTGAGAGTCACACCCCAGTGTGACATCCCAATTGGTTGCTGTGGAAATGATTAGATGACAGAGATTTATGACACCTAGTGAGGAATAAACACCAGAAGCAGATTAACTCTAAAGAAACAAAAGTTTAGTGTTCATGCAAATAAAAATAGGAATGAAAATAAATTATATCAACCGAGAGCTGCCCGTTTAGAAACAATTCTGTGTTTTCCATGACATAGCTGCAAAACCAGCTTTTGTGATCCACAAAACCCAGGAAGCATATGGAAGTGATTACGTGACAAGCCCAAATGTACCATAGGACTTTGAAATCTGCTTCTCAATGAGGCCCTGATTCAACAAGGCACATAAGTATGTGCCTAATTTGAAGCAGGTAAGTAGTTAAGGGGGTTATTCTTGGGTTTACTTAGGTACATACTTAGGTATCTGGCTGAATCGGGTTTGAGAGCCTTGACACCCAGCTCACTGTGCCTCATGTTAGGTGCAGTTGGCAGAGCTAGCAGAGTGAAGACCAGTGTTGTCCAACTCTGGGAAAATAGTGAGACCTCTTAACCAAGCCTTCTCTACCCTGAGAGAAAGGGGAAGGGAAAATCTACTACTCTCCTTTTCCAGCCTTGGTGGAAAAAACCACAATTTACTTTCCACTTTTTCACAACCAAAATCAGAAGAGCAAAGAGGATGTGGGGAGAGAAGAAAGGAGAAGTTGAGGAGATGGGGTCCCCATGAATAATTATGTTGGGGTCTACTGAAACCATAAAAACAGCCCAGGCATGGTACTCGTGTTTGTAAGTAAGGATGGTATTTACTTGGTTATACTGTAAATATACTGGGCTAAACTGAATTAAATGGGTTTACCCAGCTGCAACTGAGAGAAATGTGGCCCATTGGCTGTTATAAAAGGACATTGTCAAATGTGATTTATATTATTATTATTACTTCCATTGTTCCTGATAAAGCCATATTCAATACACCAGCCTCACTCATGACCAGGCAAAGCTCCCAGTGAGTAAAGAAGGCTAAATCCATCTTGGAAAATGGAGGGGTTTTTTTCTTGCCAGTTTTGGCTTCTCCATTTAGCAAACGTTGCTATTCCCTTCCAACCCTGTTTTGAGTGGAGCCAACGGCAGCCATATTGGCTTCCACTTCATTACAAACACCAGAGGATGGGGGAGGGGTTAATGTATGCCAAATAGAGAATGTCAAAACTACCCCCCCAAATCTGTGTCAATTCCAGCTATGATGCCAGCGGTCAGATCTTGGAACAGTGAATATTAGCTAGCTATCTGATGGAAACCACACCAGCAAGGGAAATTCACACATTGATTATTCATGGCTATTTATTTTTAGTGGCAAGTGTCTTCTGGGGGAAAAAAAGTCTCTTCTACCCAGAGCTGGTGTCAGATTCGGGGACACATGGGTAATGGAGAGGAATACTTCCAGTTGAAGGTCTAAAACTAATAATACATCATGACACATGGGTCATATTTACTGAGTTGTACAAAAAAGGAGAATATACTGACAAGAGAACCAACCGTAAACTGATGAATTTGACTGACCTGGGATGTGAGTGGAACAAAGAACTAGGTTGTTGAATTTGACTGGTCTGCATTAGTTTCATGTGCATGTATCCATTCTACAGTTACAATCTCTAACATAGAATCTTTGGGGTGAGGAAGGGGGACTTTAGGATATCTGTCAGAGAAGCACTGCCGTGGGAAAGTGACATTCCTTCTGGGCAGTGGCTAATTGGCTCCAGCACTGTCATGTTAATTCCAGATGTGCTGGCAGCAACACTTTCAGGAATGACACTAAATAAGAGGGCAATAGCCATTAGTGCAAGGTACTTTGGGTACGCAAGGTACCTGGCCTCTCTAGGGGGCTCTGATAAGGTTGCCAATTTTGGCTGGACATATTCCTGGAGGTTTCTTTGCATGTCATAATCTTTAATTAAAGATTAATCTTTAATTCCTGGAGACCCCAGGCTAATCGTGGAGGATTGGCAACCGTAGGCTCTGAATACTGAAAAGTATGGAGCTCACTGCTTGGAACTGAACCTTTCTGCTTTGTCTCAGATGTTAGCATTACATTTGACAACATGTTCCAATGTTCCAAAACTACATTCACTGCAGGTAGCAAATAGCTTGTGAGGTTGTGGCCTATATTTTTTGATGTATGTAACCTGCACCCACGTGGTGTCATGCTCTGTCCCTCTCTAGTGGGGGCTGGAGCACCTAGAGAGGCTGATGAGCTTTTGACAGCCTCAGCTAAGAGAGAGGGATCTTTTGGCTCAGGCAGGAGAGGCTCATAGACTCAAAAATTTCAGCTTCAGTAGCTGCTGCTGACAACTGACCCAGGTGCAAGGAGTTATGCTTATAAATAACTGAGCATGATAAACACAGACATGATGTGAACATCCCTACCTGCTCTTTGGGATCCTCTATGTTCCTCACAGAAACCTGATAGAACTCACATCCCCCTGCTTTAATCACTGCTACCCCTGAGACTAGAGTCTTCTAGATGATGAAGATTAGAATGGACTCCTTTCAAAGCCAATCAGTGCTGCTCCCTAATTGCTGGTGGGGAGGGGAGCAATGCATAACACAAGGCATACCTACCTTCTCTCTCAGTTATCAGTGCAGAGCACTACCAATAGGCTACTGGGATGGCCACACTGATCACATCTCTATTAATTGCATTTAATTCTATTAACTGCATGCTTTCCAAGGAATCACTAACTGGTAATGCTCTTTCATTTACCACTTAGCATCAGTCTGTGTCTGCAGTGAGAGAAAGGTATGATCTACAGATGTGAGCATGAGTGGGAGCCAGAAACTCCTTACTTCTAATGTTGACTCCTTCCATGGCTTTGGGAAGCTGCCTCAACTTCCCCACCTGTTAAAATGGGGATAAGAATGTTGACTTCTACCTCACAGGTGTAATGTGAGGATTACTCAGACAGGCCTTGGAAGATGAAAAGCGTTATGTAGGTGCTAGGTACAAACTCCCACTTCTGCTTTGTCAGACATGCATCACGTGATTCATGACGGTCTGCTCATGATGAGGCTCTGGTTGGCTCATGACAGTTTTGTACATTCAGATAGCGCTAGGGTTGTTGGGTGTCCAGTTTTCGACTGAAACACCTGGTCGAAAAGGGACCCTGGCAGCTCTGATCAGCATAGCTGATTGGGCCATTAAAAGGCCAGTTGGCGTGGGGTGGGCAGGCTCCCTACCTGGCTCCACATGGCTCCCCAGAAGTGACGACATGTCCCTTGGCTCCTAGGTAGAGGAAAGGCCATGGGGGCTCCATGCGCTGCCCCCACCCTGCCCTGAGCGATAACTCTGCAGCTGCCATTAGCCAGGAACTGTGACCAATGGGAGCTGCAGGGGAAACGCCTGCAGGGGGAGGCAGTATACAGAGCTGCCTGGCCGTGCCTCCACCTAGCTGCTGAGGGATATGTTGCCACTTCCGGGGAGCCTTCTGAGGTTAGCGCTGCCTGGAGCCTGCACCCTGAAACTCCTCCTATGTCCCAAACCCCTGCCCCAGCTCCAAGCCCCCCCCCATCCAAACTCCCTCCCAGACCCTGCACCCCGAACCCACTCCTGTGCCTCAACCCCTTGCCTCAAGCCCCCTCTTGCACCCAAATGCCTTCCCAGAGCCTGCACCCTGAACCCCCTCCTGCACCCAACCCCCTGCCCCAGTTCGGAACCCCTTCCTGCATTCTGAACCCCTTGGCTCCAGCCTGGAGCCCCCTCATACACCCCAAACCCCTCATTCCCAGAGCCCACATCCCAGCTGAAGCCCTCAGTCCCCCTGCACCCCAACTCCCTGCCATAGCCTGGATCCTCCTGCACCCTGAACCCATTTCTGGCCCCATCCGAGCCTGTATTGCCTCCCACACCCCAACCTTCTGCCTCAGCATGGAGCCCCCTCCCACACTTGGAACCCCTCAGCCTCACCCCTGAGCCCCCTCCTGCACCTGAAATGCCTCATCCACCCCAGAGACTGCACCCCCAGCTGATGCCCTCACCCCCTCCTTCCCAGCCCCAGCCTGGTGAAAATGAGTGAGTGAGTGAGGGTGGGGGAGAGTGAGCAACAGAGGGAGGGAGGATGGAGTGAACAGGGACAGAGCAATTTGTGCAATTAGAGAGTTGGCAACCCTAGGTAGTGCCTTTGCATTAGCTTCTACAATGATATACTAAGTTATGAAAAAACAAATTCCTGACTGTATTGCATTGTTTCTTACAGTGCAGAATCATAGGCTATCAGGGTTGGAGGGGACCTCAGGAGGTCATCTAGTCTAACCCCCTGCTCAAAGCAGGACCAATCTCTAACTAAATCCCCAAATTTTCCCCTCAAGAATTGGTCTCACAACCCTGCATTTAGCAGGCCAGTGCTCAAACCACTGAGCTATCATTCCCCTGCAACAGACAAACATGAATGAAGAGCAAGTGCCCAGATATGGAGGTAAAGTCACTATAATTGTGCATGTGTGCACTGGCTGATATAGCAATGGGAAGATCTGGCTTTGCAAAAACCAGAATAGTGGTTGGGGTTATGCTTCACTGACAATGTAGGGCCTGAGTATCTCCTTCCTTACACCAGTTTTACACTGGTGTAATGCCTTTAATTTGTTGGAGTTATTTCTGGTGTACCCTGGGGCAACTGCAGGCAGAATCAAACTTACAGGGTAGGCCTATATACAAAAAATAAATTCACACGATGGTTTTCCTCTGGACTTTTTTATTTCCAGATCCACCAAAAGTAAGACCAAATGGGTATATGTGCACTTCCCCTCACACCTTGCATTTCTCTCTAATTCACATTTTGAAGAGAGACGGCCTGATTTGCTGTTGTCCTGCACCTTGGTAGTGATTTACACAGGAATCATGTGGGTAAAATGCTAGCTTTCTGTTTTTGTAGCATTTGATATCCATTCTGCACTGGGGATAATGGTTACACAAGTTGTGGGTGCAACAAAAAACCTAGCACACTAAGTGTTAACATGCTTCTCACTTTGATACTCATAATTAGGCAGTATAGAGCAGTGACTAATTTAAATTGTTTCTGTGGCTCTCCTTAGAGAGGCTTTGTAGCATTGTGACTAGACTTATTGCTTATTTTAATTTGGCTGTGGAAAGCCATGGCTCCCCTTTGTGGCATTTGACAGAATTCTTCAACCCCACAAATGCGGACATGATTTTACTACGAACAAATCAAGAATAACAAATCGAGGGATAACCGCTGATATCTGATACTTCAGGTGACACATATGAATTGCCTGGTTAGAGCAAACCGAAATCTATGTGAAGAGACCTGAATCCTTTTTAACTGTGAAACTGAATTGTACATGTAAAATAAAATGGCATGGCCTCTGCTTTTAACAGGAATAGAAATAAAGAAATGAATCCAGACTCTCTAGGAGAAATTCTGCTCTGTGTTATGGCAGTGGAGTAACTCCACTGATGAAGGCAAGAGTAACTGAGTTCTGAATTTACTAAAATTGTTCTGTAAAAGATAGGAAAATAAAAGGCGCTCTCACTCTTTTTTCTAGGTATTAATTTACCTCAATTAGGCTATCAGGATGGTATTATCTAATACAAATTGCATACAAATTTAGGATAGAGTTAACTAAACTTAATTTGTACATAACTATGTACACTAATTGTTAAAAGTATCTTACAGTTTACTAGATAACATTTTTATCTGTTAACTTCCAAGCTGCTAGTACTAACACCAGCTACTCATGAAATGAGTCAGCTAACTTTCCATTTAACCGTTTGTTTCTGCTCCCTAAAGGTGTTATGAAAGTTATGTGATGACAAGCTGATTGAGGTTTATTCTTTTAAAGCTTGTGTAGCAATTTTATTGTTGCAGTAGGTGCTTAAAAATGGGTCAGAGTTATTCAGCAATTGGGTTAAATAATACACAATGGTTACCACTCAAATTTGATGACCTGTTTAAAAAAATTGACTTGATTTAAAAAAAATGCTAGAAAAATTATCTTTACAATATTTTGAAGCAGGCAGATTTTGCTTTTTGTTTAATTTGATGTTTAAAAAATCTCATTGATACCAAAATTATCCAGAAACAGTCAAGGCAGATGTATATTTAAGCTAAGACAGACTATGAGAAAATATAGTATATTTTTAATTCTAATCAAAACAAATCTGAATCATTAAAGGGCTGATATCATTCCCTAAAGCAATTGCATTAAAAGGCTGTTACAATTCTCATTTCTGTTCCACCAAAAAAGTAGAAATTTGGAGCTGTGAACCAAGTACAGATTTCTTCTCTCATGTCAGCACAACGGGTTTCTGCTCTGATAGTTAGCTCTCACTTCCTGGGTGAAACTGCCATAGATGTCAATGGGACTTTCACCTACGAAGAGAGAACACAATAGCAATAGACTTAAAAACTACTCTGTAGATCCCATGGCACTTTTCAAAAGAGAATGTTAACCCTAGTGACTGGGTCAAATTCCAACTCAGAAAAAACTACATCCTGGTTCCCCAACTTACCTCTTACATTTTCAAATGTATGTGGTATTCTTCTTTACTTCCTGTACCTAACCGTTGGGTAATATTATTGCTATGCACTGTTGAACAGTTACTGCATTTCATACACTATCCCCTCCCCACACCCTGTGAGGTATGAAAAAGAAATATAAATTATAAAATGTATATAATCATCTCTTCGTACCACACAAGGATGGTTATGCTTTGGTGTTTACAATGTGTTTGTAGATCATTGGATGAAAAATGCTGTTAAAGCGGAAAGCATTAAGCATTTTTATTTTTTCTAGTGCACTGTGATTTAATTATTCCTCTATCTGTAGTTTTGCATCAGATTCTTTATTTGTAAATATAAAACAAAGCCATTAATTGTGTCATTATCAGAGGCCGTTTTGGCTAGAATGTTGGGACCTTTGCTTCACTGGTAAGTAAGGAACCAGAAACAAAATGAAACTTTCCGGGGAAGCATAATAACTACTGAAGGTTACTCCAGAACAGATAATTTATTAATCTGCTCAGGTGTGTTAGAGAGGCTGTCACAGCTGATGGGAAGACTATAAATCTGAGCCATCCTAGGGCTGGCTACTCCACTGAACGATAGGGAACTGCATCTAGTTACACCAGCTGTGCTTTTGGCCCATGAAATAGATACTGCGTGTATTGTATCAGTTGAAGCATATTGCTTTATTGTTACACACCTGAGCCATAGCTCTTTAAAGATGATGAAAAGATTCCCATCAACTTTAGTGGACTTTGGATCAGGTCCCAAGATCTCTTTCTATGAATTAGACCCAGACTGCATGATATTTTCTAATATTTTTCTTTTTGTTGTAAATGGCTTCTTTCAGGGCTGCTCATCTTAAATCTTTAATCCACAGTGTAATTAGGTTTACCACCACTGGGATCCTTCATTTGTCACCAGCATCATCATCAGATATACAAAGTTCTTATAGGCTATATGCTACATTGTCCTCTCTCTCAGAGAAATCAGTAGGACGATGGGGACAGTGGCCAGGAAACACTGTGAAATTAAACTGATGCAGTTTCAGGGCAATTATCTCCTGAGGTGGGAAGAGTCTTGGGTATTGGGGATTTGAGAAGAAAGGAAATACAGGATGAGTCATTTGTGTAGCTTTGCTGGCTCCACCCACCCTCCTTAGCATGGCTGCTCCTTCAAAAGCACTGCAATTAGCTGGGTCTCCTTTGCAGCAGCTCAACTCAAAGCAGCATCAACTCCCACATAGAAATTCATGGAGCCAGTAGAAGACAATACTGGCAACAGTAGGTCGTCCACTGCCCTACCCAACCTTGCCCTGACTCCAGAATCCTCCAGTACACTGCCTCCACATTCAGAGGTGGATTAAGATTTACTGGAGCTCTGGACACACAGACCATTTGGGCCCTGCACACCCTGGGTGCCCAGGGGTGCCAGAACTGAGAAGACCAGGTCCGCCCACTTTTTAACATGGGCATAATAGCCTCAGTCAGGCACAGAGCGGCAGCAGCATGGGTGTAGTTTTTTTGGGGGGGCATTACCCCCCCAAACTGCAAGCCTCGGGCCAGAGGCGACAGGAGGAGCGTTGCCGCATGTGGTTGCTGCCTTGGGCACCAAGCCCAGGTGCCAGCGGTGGGAGCCTGTCCCTGGGAGCAGGGGCAGCCTGGCAGTGGGAACTGGGCTCAGGCACAGAGCGAGCCCAGGTGGAGTGTGGCGGCAGCTGAGGCCCAGCCAGTAGCAGTTGGAGCTGCACTAGAGGAGCCCTCCCTGCCCGGCTCCTCACTGCCTGTGACCTTCCCAGGGCTCCCTGCCACCTCCCAGGCCAGCGCAGGGCCATCTCTCCCTGCAAAGCATGTCTGCAGGTCCTGGGAAGGGGGCATGAGGTCAGACCAGAGCTCCTGCCCCTGGGTCCCACTGGCAGCAGCGTGCCCCGGGGGGTGGAGACATGGCCGGGGGCTGCTCTCAGGCTCCATGACCCCCACCTAGGGCAGGTGGAGGGTCTAGGGCTCCCCACAGCGGCCCGAGCTCCCTAGGTGGCTCTTACCATGGCCCGGCTCTGGCTTCTGTCCTGGCCAGGGTGTGGGGCTCTAGGGGAAGAGGTGGGGCCACAGTTCCAATGCTGTTGGCCCCTCCACTTCTACCCAGGTTCTGGCGCTCCTGTGGGGGAGGTCCAAATTGGCTAGGGCCCTTGGGCATGGGCCCCATGGGCACATACGTTAATCTGCCACTGTCCACATTGCTCCAGCATAGGAGTTTTCCCAAGGTCCATAAGCAGTGGGTGTGAGTGGCCAGCTGGCTAGGGGGCAAAGAGGTGCAAGTGGTGGGTGGGGGGCCTCAGGGAGAAGGCCGAATGTGTGGGGGATGGAGCATGGGTGGGGATTTGGGGGGAGGAGGCTGAGTGGGGGCGGGCCTCGGGGTGGGGCTGCACTCCGGGAGTGCACAGCTTCCCCAAATGGAGGATTCACGTGCCGCCCATGCCAAGGTCCCAGGTAAGGTGGAAAAGCTGCCATGGGTCTGGAATGTGGATGGGTTGACAAATGGGCACTCCTCAGATTCCGGCATAGTTGCAGCCATCTTTTTTCCATCCATTTTCTCTCTCACTTTTCTGTCTGCTCTTTTTTCCCTCCTTTTTGGCATCTTTTCCTTTCTGTGAATTCTTTTAATCCTTTGCCACCTCTTTATCTTTTTGCTCACTTTTCCCCTTCCTACCCCTTCTCCTGTTTCCCCTTCTCTGCTAGTTCTGATCCTTCCCATTCTGCCACTCTGCGGAAAGCTACAAATGAAGGGAATCCATTAGTGCAACCCAGAGCTGAACTGAGGGCCCTTGGAGAACAGAAGAGAAACTTGAGTAGGCTGGCTGCTGCCTGAGCCTTCAGTCTGAATACGTGCACTGCTTTCGCAGACAGCTCCATTAGTGGCCACCATGGGGACAGAGAGGGAAGGTGGGTAGTTTTTCAAGGAGCGACCAGCTGCATTATCTCAGATCCAGCAGCACTTTTGCACTGTGTGTGGTTGAATGGATCTGCAACTTTCTCCATCAATACTGATCCCTTCCTTTGCCCCAGGTCTCCCCAAGCCAGTTTGGTGATTCCCACCTCCCTCCTCCAGGCTGGGAAACACCACCACACTTTTGCTTTTACTTCATCCCACGAGAGACCCAAAACCTTATGTCAATGTATTCTTTATAGGGCTGCTGTTAATTTTCCTTTAATATAATTTTAAAAGATAAATTCCAGTCATAATCTCCTGATAAACATAAAACATTTACTCTTTTTTTCACAGACTTAGGGCTTGTCTACATGGAGATTTAGTGCATGGCAAGCTGGGATATAAATCTACAGCACACTAGCTTGCCATGCACTAACTGGCTATGTGGACACTGCTACTATGCACGAAATGTTTTGTAGCACGCTCTGATGTACTGCTGCTGGAAATTTTAGTGCACAATAGCAGGGTCCAAACAGCCAGCTAGTGTGCTATAATTTACCCCACAGCTTGCCACGCACTAAATTTCCATGTAGACAGGCCTTTAAAAGCGATGTGTTCCTAATGCAAGTTAGTGGAAAACCTTGATGCAGGCCTAATGTCAGGACACTACTGCCAGGTAAGTCAGCGGAGAGGCACTCAGGGCCACATTCACAAGTGAAACGTAGGTGCCTAACTACCTTTAGGCACCTAAGGCCAACATTTAGGTGCCACTGGCATTCACAAAACCACTGCTCAGCTGCTAGGATGACCAGACATCCCGATTTTATCAGGACTGTCCCGATATTTGGTTGTTTGTCCCGCGTCCTGACCAATGTTCGGTCGGGACATTGGACAAACAAATAATTTTGCCCTCCGCTCCAGCTCACAGGCGGAGCACGGAAGGACTCTCGCCCCCTCCGCCCCGACTCCATCCCCTCCTTCCCCCATTGGATCCCTCCCAAATCCCCGCCCCCTCACTGCCCCATTGGACCCCAAGCCGGGCCTGGGGAGGAGACGCCCCCGTGCAGCAGCCTGGACACACGGGCCATGACTAGCTGGGGCCGGGAGTGCTGCTGTGCAGCGCAGATGCTGTTTCAGCCCTACAGCCCACAGGGCAGCACAGTGGGTCCAGGGGCAGCACGGAATGGGCAGGGCCCGGGTGGGCAGCTGGCGGGCAGGGGGTGAGGAGCCAGTTGGGGGGCAGGAGGCTCCGCGGGGAGGGCAGCGTGATCCCGTGGCGCGGCCCCTGTGAAACTGTTTTTTTTTTCCTCCGCTGCCGTTTTTTTTTTTCTCCACCCCCCGCGTCCCGATATTTCATCCCTGTGATCTGGTCACCCTACCTGATACTGATCCTGCAGCTGCCTAAGATTTTACTGATAAAGTTCTCTAAATATCTGCTGCTGAGCATGCATGCATCTGCCTACATCCTGACAGCACTGAATAGTTTGGTGCCTAACTCATGCCTAAGCCCCGGCAGAATGCACAAACTAGGTGTCTTCTTGCCTATCCCACCTGCAGGCTGCCTATGAGCCTGCCTACCAGTTCAGGCCTCACATAGAACACAGCCGAGGAAGGGAGTAGTCGTATGCTCCCTTTATGCCCAATAGCTCAGTGATAAGAGCACTCACCCAGGATGTGGGAGACCTGATGTCAAATCCTCATTCTTCCTGATGTGGAGCAAGGATTTAAACCTAGGTCTCCTCCCTCACACTGGGCTATAGGCTATTCTGGGACATTCTCTCAAGCTCTCCTGTTGAAGCTGGCCCATGCCTCCTCTTTGGTTTTTCTTAAGAAAGGGCTGAACTGTTTTAGGTGCCTAACTTCAGGATAGGATCCATGGCTATAAATTCCAAGTGGCGGTAGGGTGACCAGGTGTCCCAATTTTATAGGGACACTCCTGATTTTTAGGTCTTTTTCTTATATAGGCTTCTATTACCCCTCCACCCCCTGTCCCGAGTTTTACACTTGCTGTCTGGTCACCCTAAGTGGAGGGAGGCACCTCCTTCTAGTCCAGAGTTAGGTGCTTAATTCTCTTTGAAGGACAAGGCTTAGGCCACAACTATCTCCTCAGCATTTGCTACTGGCTCGCTTAGGCAGCTCAGCATGATGCTTTCTGTGAATCCCATTCTTAAGTGCCTAACTCTCTCCATGCATTGTATTGGGAGCCTGATGCCTAACTTGGGGTGGTGAATTTCACTAGGCAGTAGTACACATAAAAGTTGGGTGCTGCAATGCTCAGTGTTGTAATGTCTAGGTCTTCCTCCTGAATCTAACCTCACAGCAGGGGTACCAAGATGGGGGGAGCGGAAGGGAGGGTCCCAGGGGCCATGACCCTCCCACTTCTTGAAAGTGGACAGGCCTGTCCTGTCCACTTTTTGACTGAGCCCAGGTCTCTGCCCCTTCTGTTCGTCCCCGAGGCCCTTCCCCACCCCTGACCAGGCCAGAAGCTGGAGCCTGGAGCCTGGCCCAGGTAAGAGTGGCCCAGGGAGCTGTGGGGAGACGCAGACCCTCCACCTGCCCGGGGTGAGGGGGGGGCCCAGAACAGTCCCAGCCCATGACCCCACCCCTGGCCCCTCACGCAGGGCAGATGGAGGGTCCGTGGCTCCCCACAGCTGTCCAGGAGGCTCTTTGGTCCCCAAGGTCCTGCCCCCAGGCGAGGCTGGAAGCCGGAGCCAGGTCGAAGTAAGAGCCGTGTGGGCAGCTGTGGGGGGCTGCAGATACTCCACCTGCCCTTGGCGGGGAGCCAGGGGGCAGGGATATAGGTTGGAGGTGCTCTTGGGCCTCCCCACCCTGGGGAGATGGAGGGGCCTGGGTTCCCCAGCCAGGATCTGGCTTGCAGCTTGGCAGGGGGCAGGGTCTCAGAGGGAAGGGGGATAGGGGCAGGGCCAGAAAGGGGCAGGGCCTTGTGGTCCCCGCACTTTTAGGCAAAATCTGTTGCCCTTGCTTCACAGACTCCTTCAAACAGGGCATCATAAACAGATACTACTGTGCATGTCAGTGGGTTCATTTTAATATTAATTTCATTATTTCAAAATTATATGAAGAAAATCCCCCAATGTAATGCATATGAATGAAAGTAGAAAGCAATTAAGCCTAAGGGCCAAATTCAGTGGGACTACTAGCAGAGTGAGTACTGCTAAAACTAAGGCCGGTCCACACTAAAAGTTAGGTTGACTCAGCTACATCACTGAGGGCTTAGAGCTATAAAGATCCACATCTCTGAGTGATGTAATTAAGGCAACCTAACCCTGGTCAATTTTTGAAAAGAGAACCTGTATTACATCACAGGCCTCTATGTTGACTTTGGGTATAAAATTCTTCTTCAAACAGACATGAAGAAAACCTTTTTTTTCAATGAAGTAAAGAGAAAAAGTAAAAACTAATTATCAAGCACTGCATTGGATTAAATCATGAAGCCTCCTCAGGATAAAAGCAACCAGGACCCCTGCATTATAGTGTAACTGTCAAATGTCCTGTTTTTAGTTTATTGCTTAAACATACAATTATTTAATATACAAATGCTATCATGTGATGCAAGTCAATTTTTCCTCCAGCAATGTATCAGGGAAAAAACAAATGATGAATTCACTTAAAATGTTGAATGTAATATGTGAGAGAATATTATAATGGCTCATATATACGACAAAACAGAAACATGATACCCTGGAAAATACACACACTATTCATAGTATGTTTACTCCTGGACAGATTGGCCTTTGCATATGGGTGGACCGTATGATTCTGTCAAAACTGAAACCTGATAAACTCTTACCTCCTGCTTTTACACTGAGTCAATGATTGCACATGACACATTAAAAAGGGATATAACCATGCATGCATTACTTTTGTTGTTTATTTTATTGGTTCATAGTAAACAACATATGTAATTGCTATGTATTTTTAGCATTTTTTTCATATATTTTTAAAATGTTTGATACCGAATTCAGATTATAAAGGTTTATAGTAGAGCTGAGAGAATAATTTATGGCAATTTATTTTGTTGATTTACCTTCTTTTTCTGCTCATTACATGCATATGAGCAGATTGTGATTTCCTCAAATATATTCATCATATGAGTTCATTCAATGAATATCCTTTTAGTTTTTTTACTCAAATAACTGTTTATGTATAGTGGAAATCTGAGTTGTGTTAGTCACAATCAGTCATGTTATTGTTTGTCATCTCTGGCTGGTATGAATACCTACCTATATGTGTGAGCTTAACATTTGGTTCCTGTGGGTATTCAAAGGTGCAACTTTGAAATTTTCTTCCCATAAATTTGTTTTGCCTGTAAAACTTGTTTGAATTGTTTGCAGAAATGGAATACAAATAAGTTATGAACATTGCTAAGGTGAATTCATCAACAAATATTTGCCAAACTTTTTTTTTTTTTGCATTATTTCCCTAGCTCTAGGTTATAGTGATACCTGTCCCCAAACATTTCAAGCACGTTCTGCAGCTACTACTAATTTAGTATTCAGGAAATGTCAGTGGACCAGGTAATTCAGATTGCAGTTATACTGGTGTAAATCCAGGGTAGTGTCACTGTCTTTAACAGATTCATTCTGGATTTACACCAGTGTAAAAGAGAGCAGAATTTTTTGTCCTTCGTGTCTAAGTTCTATGCCTTTTGGTGCAGGGACTGTTGTTTCCTATGTATTTGTACAGTGTCTAATGCAGTGACCTGATCTCAGCTGGGACTTCTATGTGCTGATGTAAATAATAAACACATTTTTTAAAATTAAACCAAATATTAGTCTTAATGGGCCAAACTCTGCTTGTTTTACTTCCACAATACTCGCACTTAAGTCAAACTTCAGTGTTCAGACCACTTCAACACTGATGGCTCAGAGGCCATAGGTGCTGGAATTAAGGGTGCGGGGGATGCTGTAGCACCCTCGGGTTGAAGTAGTTTCCATAATTCCATTATATATAGGGTTACAGTTTGGTTCAATGGTTCTCAGCACTCGCACTATGAAAATTGTTCCAGCACCTCTGGCTCAGACTGACACCATAGCATAGCTTACACCTAGGCACCTCACAGTCTTGGGGATGGGCGAAGGGAATAATGTATTACACATTTCCTAAGTGACATAAATGCTTTGTTTTGATGTTCTGCTCATGTATTGTACATAAAGGGCTGATTTCAGCCCTGGATTACACTGGCTCCTGCTAGTATAACTAAAACCCAGGGCCCGCGCCTGTGAAAAGGTAATCTGAATGGAAGTTGTAGTGACAGAGGACATCTGCAAACCTTGCACTGTTAAGAGGTCTTCAGTCAGCCAGGGGAGAAGCCAAAGTAGATGGCACAGACAGGTAAGCATTGAATCCGCATCTCTGCTGCCCAGGCTCCCATAGATCCTTGATCACAAACTGAAGCTACTCTCCTCTGACAGAAACTTGAGGGCAGGGGGGAGGAGGGGAAAAGAGGGAGAGCAGTGCAAAATGCACCTGGCCCTCCTCCAGAAATGAATCCCTTCTGTAGCACCGCAACACTTATGATACCAGGCATTGTCTCTATTTTCTGTCTTTTATTAAAATAACTCTTTTTAAAATACATATACAAAAAGGAGTTATGCACTGTATACAGTGCTTTCCATTGAATATAATCCTTATTTATCTGCTGAAAACTTCAGAAAGTAAGTTATATGTACATTATTAAAAAGAATGCTGCTTCAACCCTTAATTTTGGTTGCCTCAAACAGGTGTCAGTGCATAATTCAGTGTTCAGCATGTGAATAGAAGACTATCCTTTATGCCACTGTGAGCCCCCAAAATGACAATACAAAACAATATTCAGCAACTTATTCTGGGAAAAATATGAGATGATGCTGTGGATGATAAAGGAGAATGGTTGGGAATAGAATGGAAAATGAATTGTGGTGCACCCATCACCATTTAGGGCATTGTGATAGATGGGGTGAACCTGGTACTGTAATGTCTTGTGCTGTGCAATCTCTGTGTTAAACTGTATTGGGACAAAGAACAAGGCTGCACCTTTAGTAGAACCAAAAGAGGCTGTTTAGATTGTGGGGGAGTTTCCCTGAAAGTATTCAGTAATGTTGTAAAACTGGGGTTAGAGGCTAACATTATTTATTGTTTTGTGTCACAATGGTACTTGGATTCTTAAATTGGTGAATGTGAAGGGGCCAGACACTCCAATTATTTTTAGGCTGTGATTTGGAAAGCACTCATATTCAGGAAAGCACTTGTGCACCTGCTTAAATGCTTTTCTAAACTGGGGCCTCTCGTAAGTTATTCTTATTTAGACAGCTCACACGGTTGAAGCCAGTAAGATTACTTGCATAAGTAAGGATTATTCATTTGAGGAAAGTATACAGGATTGGCCCATAGGTCTTTATTCTCTTAATAAAGATCTGTGGGGATGGAGTAGAATTTAGAATAAGCAATATGTCCAACACCCATTGGTTTTAATGATGCAGTATTTGGTCTTATGTGTTCCTTGTGTCTATTCCTTGAATTGTCAATAAAATGCAGCATTTTGGAAATTTGGAATTTTTCTTTCTTGGTATCTGCCTTGGCCATACATCAACAATTCCACTAACAACAGGCAGCACAAACTATTTGATATTTATGTTCACTGATAAGATCTGACCAAGAAGTGAGTGTGTCAGTGACAAGTGGCACAAACATGACAAAAGAATCTGACAGAAGAGGAGGTAAACAATATCAACAATGTAACTGCTTTCCTAATAGGAAAATGCAATGTTAATCCTGTAAAATGATCAAGGCAGAAAGATCAACACAGAAGTAAGCTTGGCAGAAATAATTTTTTTTATAATTTTGATGGATAATTTTTTATTTTAAAGCTTTTTTATATTTTTATTGATTTATATTTTCATAGTTGCATAGAATGATGGAGTCAGAAAATAATTATTTAATGAGTAGATGCTGAGATTCAAAAAGTTAAATATTTATAACTGTTAAAACACAAATTGTCAACATCACATCTCAAAATACACAAAGTAAATATTCTTAAATTATACTCTAGTAAGTTCTAAAGCAGCATTTCCCCCCTGCTTTGCCTACTTGTAAATTTCAATTATCACCAATATTTTTTCATTGGTTTTTTATGTATGGTGCAACTGACACTTACCTACATTTATTTAAAAAAATCTAATCCTTCCAAGACTACTAATAAATTATTACTGTAAAATTCTAGTAATCACTTTCTATATGGGTCAGGGAATATATATATATTTTAATATCAGTTAGTGTAGGATTTTAGAATTCTTAAATGATACTCTGGTTTATAAAACCATTTGCTTTAACAGGATGAGTGCTACTTCGGTTCTTCAATCTCTTTCCAAACACCTGTGGAAGGAAAGAGAAAATGTTCAAATATTCTCAATCACACCTTTTTTGACTCCCTGCTAACCATGTCCAGTTCAGTTGCTGTTTCTTACACACAGCACTGTAGTTTTCCTCTCTTTTCATTATGTCATCTTTGCTTCTTTAAATCTGGGTGCTCTCTCTTACTACAGGAAACCACTGTAATGTTGTGTAACACTGCTAAATAACTCTTTTCCAAAATGAAACGTGGCATGGAAGATTTTAGGCTGAGTTGGGACTATTCTTCTTTTTATAGAATTAAAACAAATATTTTAAAATGTACTGGTTTTATGTAAATATAATTCAGAAATGACAATTTAAAAACAAATAAACCCTGAAATTTGACAGGCAGCCAGCCTATAATAAGGTTTAATCACCTTTGTCATTCTGGAAAACAAACATGACACATACTCTTGCAAATTGGATTGGATTTCTCACTTCTCACCATACATTTTGAAAAGAGTTTTTAAACTACAGCCATTTATATGTGAATGTATGGTATATTGTACAAATTATACATGGTGGACCCTAAATTTTGTCTTATACTGGTTTTACCTCACTGTTATCATAGAATAGCATGGTTAGAAGAGACTTCAGGAGGTCATCTAGTCTAACCCTGTGCTCAAAGCAGGACCAATCCCCAGACTGATTATTGCCCCAGATCCCTGAAGGGCCCCCTCAAGGATTGAACTTATAACTCTCAGTCTAGAAAGCCAAGGCTCAAACTACTGAGCTATCCCAGTGTAGTTGTGAGGTAGATACACCCCATCATGGAGTGTTCAATCATGTGTGACAAATAATGGGTTCCAGCTCAAATGGCTAGAGTAAGTATTACTATCCTAACCTAAAAAGCAGGGCAGTGCTGCCTAGTAGTAGCCAGAATCCTTGGGGCTGCCCTTGCTCTCAGGGGAGCGTGGCCTAATAGCCACAATCCTTGAGCAGTGCCCATTCCCTGCGGTATGTGTAGGGCGTGGTAGGGGGAACTGGGCCAACCCTTCTCCAATGGCTCCTGACCCAGTGAAACCAGTGATCCATCATTTGGCTCAGTTTCCTATTTTAACAGTCACTTTCCCTGGGTCACTTCCTCCTCTGGGTTCCTGCTTTGTCAGTTCTCCTGGGGGTGTCAGCCTTCTGGCTCACTCTTGTCCTCCAGGGTCAGCAGGGGTTCTGCTGTTGATCCCACTGGCTCGGCCTCCACAGTCTGTAACTCCAGCCACTCACTGGCAGGAGCTAGCAATATGTATCCACTCTCCTCCTCAGACAGCACAAACTGAGCTGGGCCATACCCTTTTATAGCCTGTCTTCAGGTCGAGTATGCCTAGCTGGGTCAAGGGGGCATGGCCTCTTCAGTCCACAGTGTGCAGTTGACCCCAGCTGGATCAGTGCCAGGTAGATACAACCCACTGTACCCAGCTTAACTCTACTGACTTCATTATTGTTTTTCCTGATCAAAATCTATTTTTATAGGAGCAATGAGCTACATTTAAACATTGCCCGCCTTGATTTAAAGATAAGGGTAACAGCAACATATCTACTGGCTGGAAGGTGAAAGCAACCTTGCCTCAGTGGGCTCCTTGAGATTTAACACTGAGTGGTTTCGTTAGTAATGTTTTAAGTGTCTAGCTTTGTACTGTATTACATCTAATCATTTATTTAGAAAAAACACAGTTGGAAAGAAACAAGAAGCCACAATGCTCTCCTACCTATTTAGGTACTTATATACCTCCCTTACTATAGTATTCAGTGTCTGAGGGATGGGTGAAGGGCAGCAACGCTGGCAAGGTATTTTTTTAGTAGCGGTGATCCAAGAATGTAGGATTTGAAACCTATTTTTTGCCAGCAAAACCAAGAAATTACAATGTAAGGACTACTAAACTCACACTCTTTCAATTTATAAATATAAAATTATAAGAATTAAGGATGAACTGTCAGATGCTACTGGTGAACATTGTGATTTATTATTCCATGTCAAAAGTACATTATTAAATGTACTGCTGCTAGTAAGGACAAACGGGATCTTCTAAAATTTGGAGTTGCCAATTTGTAGACAGTGTTGAAAAGCAGTCATGCATCATCCTTTGTGATCTTTTCTCTATAAGAAAACATCTTTTTTTTAATTTTAAATATAACAAACTTCTACGTTCCCTGGAACATACTAGCCTTTGTATGTACATCGTGGAACCGATGTCTTATTGGGAGGGGAAAGTAAAGCCCTACTAAGTTATGTGGCCTTGGGGTTGGCTGAGAAAAGGAATATTAAATGTGTTAATTGTTAATTTAAAAATGTAATTATCTCAAAGTCATGTACTGGCACACAATATAAAATATATATTCTGCAAAAACAGAGGCAACTTAAGTCAATGTTCACATCTCCTGGCAAAGTACACTGGCCAAAAGGGAAGATGGTGAAGATACACCAGCAATTACTTTGGTCCTCACTTCTCTCAGACTGCTTTTAGTACTGAGCAACAACTGGCGGTCAGGAAGAACAGACCATCTGCCTGTGTTGGAAGAATTGTCTTTTAATTTATCCCATAGATTTTGTGTGCAGGAGGAAAAGACATTGCATCATGCTTTTGTATGTTCTAAAATCTTAAATCAAGGGCTGGCTCAGACTGACAAGCCTGCAAAGAGTCTCTTATGCTAATGTTGACTGTTCTATGTATGTCAGGTGGGTGAGTGGAGTAGTTCAATGACCTTGTTGCTGCTTACAACTGTCAGTCAGCAACAGCAAGTAGTCTGGATCTCCATGTGGTCAGGGAGAAATCCAAAGCCAGGATCGACGGTGGTAGCAACAGAAGCTGACTGTGTGCATAAGATCAGACATTGCATAGTCCAGGGGTCGGCAAACTTTCAGAAGTGATGGGCCGAGTCTTCATTTATTCACTGTAAGTTAAGGTTTCGCATGCCAGTAATACATTTTAACGTTTTTAGAAGGTCTCTTTCTATAAGTCTATAATATATAACTAAACTATTGTTGTATGTAAAGTAAATAACATTTTAAAAAATGTTTAAGAAGCTTCATTTAAAATTAAATTAAAATGCAGAGCCCCCGGACCAGTTGTCAGGACCCGGGCAGCGTGAGTGCCACTAAAAATCAGCTTGCGTGCCGCCTTCGGCATGCGTGCCATAGGTTGCCTACCCCTGGCATAGTCCAACACTGCTGGCAGGAATTCTCTCTCTGAGGGGGTTGGATGCCGGCCCTAACCAACCCTAAAACCAATTGTCCATTAAGGAGCTCTCCTTTTCAAAATAAAGGCAGACAACAAAGTTCCTCGCATGTTAAGTGAAAGTAGGAGCTACCATAGCAGACTGATTTGATGGAAAATAAATGCCACTGACAGAGAGAGGATGTGCGTGCTTACATTTGCATGTCTTTCCCTATCTACCCTAGGTACTTGTATAGCTCCCATTACCATGAATACCTCACAGTCCTTAAAGAGACAAGGTGGGTGTTTTTTATTAGACCAACTTCTGTTGATAGTTTTTTTGTGTTTCCTACATGATGTCTAGGTAAGTTTCCTGGTTGTTTTCTTCCAATAGGCAGGTGCATGTGATGATTTCCTGTCTGAGATGGCCCATTCTGGAGTATATGAGGTGCACTAAATGGTTCTTCAGTTTTTCACCAACCTAGTCTCTCTAATATCCTTGGACCAACACAGCTCCACCCTCTGCATATCACAGTCCTTAATGTATTACTGTAATCCTCATAACACACTTCCGAGGCAGGGAATCACTGCTACGTCCATTTTACACAGAGGGAAGCAGGGGTGCTTGAACCATTTGTTCAACGGGGGTGCTAACAGCCACTGACCCAAATTGTAAACCCTGTATATGATGGAAACTCCTTTAAGCCAGGGGGTGCAGCACATATGGGGGAACCCAGATACAACCAGATAAGTGATTTGCAGCAGCTCTAGGTTTGTGACAGAGCAGGGAATCAAATCCAGGACTGGCGAGCCCTGGTGGAACTCCCTAACTTAGACCATCTTTCCTGTCATTTAGTTTTATTACCCGAGTGATAGGGGAAACACCCCGAGAACCGATTGCACGCAATAAATTGAATACCTTGCAGTGATAATTGCCACTTAATGACTACAGGGCAGCAGTCCAAGGGAAGCCCGCCTAGGAATCAGTGCAATGTGCATACAGAGCTGAAAACAAACTCTTGCAGCCAGGCAAGTCCCGCTGCTGCAAAACCCTGGACCAAACTCCAAAGCTTCTCTGCTCACTTTGTAGTAAACAAACCCTGCTACTGCCTGCTCCGGCTGCAGGCACCGCATCACCGAGCCAGACTCAGGCAAACTCTCTCCTCTCAGTGACTTACCAGCAGCCACACACACGCAACCCTCATGGAAAATTGGCCTCTGCATAGTACGACAGGCAAATCGTTTCCTAAACGGCGTGGGGCGCCCATTGGCTCGGGCAGGCCCGTCAATCACACGGCGAAGGAGGGGGGAGGAGGCGGGCCCCGCCGCGGCTGCGGGGCGGGCGGGAGTTCCAGTAAGTCCCCGCCGGGCCGCCGCTGAGTCGCTGCTGCCACCGCCGCGTCCCGTACACTCACCAGGCAGCTGCGCGACCAGGGGGAGCGAGTCAGGCTGCAGCCGGCGGGCGCGCTGAGCCCTGCGGACCCCGCGGCCGCGCTGGCGGGTGCCCCGGCCGCACAGCGCCGACCCTCCCCGGGAGCCTTGATGAAGTGGCGGAGCTAAGTGTCCTTCTCCCTCCCCCTTCTCCGGGCTCCTGCCTCGGGCTCCCGCCCCCCCTCCGCTCGCCCCGGGGCGCTGCGCTCCCTCCAGCCCCGCTCCGCTCCGCTCCTCCCTGCGGGCTCTCTGCCGGCAGCCTTCCCGGCTGCCCAGCGGGCTCCCCCGCGCCGTCCCCTGCCCACCACCATGGCTGAAGCGCCCCAGCTCGTGGACATCGACCCCGATTTCGAGCCGCTGCCCCGGCCCCGCTCCTGCACCTGGCCCCTGCCCAGACCGGAGTTCAACCCGTCCAGCTCGGCCACCTCCAGCCCGGCGCCGTCCTGCGGGGGGCAGCCCGACGGGGCCGCCTCTGCCTCGGCGGTCAGCGTCGATTTCATCGGCAACCTGAGGCTGCTGGAGGAGAGCGAGGACTTCGAGCCGCCGCCGCTGCCCCCGGCCGCCGCGGGGGCAGCAGAAGGGGCCGCTCCCGGTGGCGGCTGCCTGTGCGGGGACTTCCAGTGCCAGGAGACCGGCTGCCTCCACCAGCAGCAGCAGCCTGGACCGCCGCTTCCGCAGCAGCAGCAGCAGCACCCGCCGGTGTCTGCCCTGTCCGCGGGTCCCATCCCCGGCCAGCCCCGCAAGAGCAGCTCGGCCCGCCGCAACGCCTGGGGCAACCTGTCCTACGCCGACCTGATCACCAAGGCCATCGAGAGCGCCCCGGAGAAGCGGCTCACCCTGTCCCAGATCTACGAGTGGATGGTCAAGAGCGTCCCCTACTTCAAGGATAAGGGCGACAGCAACAGCTCGGCCGGCTGGAAGGTGAGGCGGCGGGGCATGGGGAGAGCTGGCCGGCCCGGGGACACTTGCCTCCTCCCACCTTGCTTATTTCAGAGGAGGCGGGAAGCTTCTTCCAGGGCGGTGTAGCGCACGCCCGGCCCCTCGCTAGTGGGGTGCGTGCCTGGGTTTAGGGTGCACCGGGGATTGCGGAGCATTGCAACCCCCTACTGATTGGGGAGCTGGAGGGGAAGCAGGGCGGTTGCAGAGCGCTGCAAATTCTGCATCTGTAGGTGAAGTGCACGAAGTTAGAGGGCTGTGTAGTGATTTGCAGCCTGCCCCCTGCCCTCGCCGCCTGTTCAGTGACGCTGGGGTGGCCGGAGTTTAGGCAAGTTGGCTCGGTTTGCAATGTGGCTAAATACTTTAAAAAAGTCCCCCCCCCCCCGAGAGTTGGTAAGAGATAGGAGGACGCGGCTTAAGGGGGAGATGCGGGGGTTACGCTGTCACAGGTTGCATGTGTCTGCGGCTGTCCCCGGGGGTGAGGGGGTTCCTGCCACTTTCCCCGTTGCCTAAAAGGGCAGCCGAAGTTGCTTGTGCCGAGTTTGTAACTTAGCAGCAAGCCGGCTGCGGAGACTCGCTGTGTCATTTCCCTTTGCAGAGTTGAGACGAACTTAAAGTGACAGAGATTCAAGGGCTAGCCGAGAGCTAGAGAAGCGCAGTGTTAAGGTGCCACGTGCTGGGGGCGACAGGGCAGCAAACACTAGCTCATTTTGCCTGTACTGTGCCCGGTGTGGAGCTAAAGTTCAAGCCTGTCAATGTGTGCAATGCATTTAAAGGGCCGGTGCCTCGTGTTTCAGATCCAGTCCTAAGACACATGGCAGCGCCCTTCACCCGCTGTGTGAGACCTTCCCCTGTAAATAAGTAGGGAAGTACAGAGTCCTTTCCAACACAAACTTTAATTGCAGTTAATCTTATTGAGGGAATTTGCCATTTTTTAAAGGTAGCTTAGCTGGAGCTAGTAGCGCTAGTGCTATTTCAGGTCTAAGATATAAAATCACCTTTTCATCCCATTGTTTATTATGTGCTCAGGCATTTGATATATGCTTCACCAAAGCAAATAGACAAGTCCTTGCCCCAAGGAATTTACAATCTAAATTCAGACATGACCCAATAAATAGGGGAGGGGGTCATAATCTAAAATGGGGAAGGGACATAGGCAGGACAAGGGTTAAAGTAACACTGCATGTTTATCCAATGTGCTGTGTGTTCATTGTAATGGCTTTGTTAAATTTAGTGTACAGGTTTTTTTTTAATTAGCGGGACACTGTTTCCCTCAGAATGAAGTTTGTCTGTCTAGAAGTAGCAGACTGCTAGGTGACCTGTTGATCATAGGATTTGCTACTCTGCCTTGTACAGACTGGAATGGGGTAGCAAGTACACACTAGCTGTGCATCAAGTCCTGATTCCGGCTTCAGGGTGGGAGTGATGACAATAACAAACAGCCAAGAGTTCTGGTCTTTCAGATTTCTAATACTGTTCAACAGTGGACATGTTCTCCTTAGCAAGTGTTTTGACCTTTCTGTCACTTCACACATCACCAGCAGCTCTAAAAGTCAGCCATTAGCTGTAGTGATGGCTAGACATCCTGCTATATTTATCAGTTACATCTCTTCTGAAACTGGCTATTTGAATTGGTTTACAAAGTGCCACTTGTCTGAATACACTGATTTATTAATGCACCGCCCTGTCCCATAGTCTTTACTGGGGACAATATTTAAACTGTTAATTTACTTCAAAGAAGTTAACCTTTGGTTTGATGCTGTATAAAGCATGCTTTGTATACTCTCATGACAGAGGTATATAGGGTTTTGTCACTACCTACCAGATTATTTTTAGAAGAGGTCTTCTGTTTTTTTTGCCTCTGTAAAGAGAGAAAAATCCCCCACACAGTGGATTACATCACAGTAATTATCTTGATACTGCCACAGTATTTTACAAGTTTTAGTGTTTTCTGCTGGCTGGATCATAATATAATTTCAGTCAGTATTAGTTAAACTTTGCAATGTTGTAGATTTATCAGTTTTTCCAGATACATTGTACTTGGGTTTCTAGTTTAGATAATACTTAAGGCTTTTTACGTTTTGGGATAGTTGTCCATCCAAACAATGTCTTTTAAATTCCCCTCCCTCTCCCTCGGGGTATGGTATTAGGAAAGGTACATTTTTTGTTTTGTTTTTATAGGTAGACAGCATCCTGCAGAGTTCTTGTAGTATAAAATTACAAAAACAAAAGGACAGTACTTAGCTAAATTTACTGCTAGGAGCAAAGAAACCTAAAGGTTGATGTGTGTGAAGAAATTTGAGTGATAAAGCTTAACAGAAAGACCAACATTTAAAAATGAGATCTTTCAGGTGGTTGTGCAGTCTGTTGGTACAGACTGTTATTATGTCAAGTGCATTTTCAGTTTGAGTAAAGGAGTATTTAAAAAACTAGAAAGCCTAAAAAGAATGTCACTGACTAATTACATTGTATTCTGTTACTTATCTTTTGGTGGTGCATTGTTTTAACAAGCTGTACAGAGCTTCAGCTCTCAAATTAAGACTTTCCTGTTCCCAGCATTTGTTTATAGACTAAAAAACTGCTGCTGTTACTTTATTGGATGTAGAATGTTTTGGGTTTTTTGGGGCTGTCATAGTCTATGAACCCCTGTTTACGTATGGCTTTTTTAATGTTTATTGTACTGTCTCCGTGGGCATAAGTCACTGTGATTCCTTTTTCTCCTCCTTGTCCATATTTTTGACGGGGTATTAGGAAAGTTGTTAACCCCTTATACACCCAGTCATTCCTAATTTCTTGCTTAGGTAGTAGCTGGAGGCTTTTTTACAACCTCCTCTTCTTCCCCCCCCCACACACTTCAGGGTTAGTTATCTAAGTCCTGTTGAACTGAAAACCCTCATGCAGTGTTAACTATTGTCTTTCTACTGCTCCACCATAATATATTCTAAGATATTCTGCTTTTAACCAGTTTTATAGCTGAGTTGACTCAGGCACAAGGAGTTCAAGTCACTTGCATCATTTAACATATGATGAATCAATGGCTCAGCTTGAATAAGGGTCTGTTTGGCTCAGGATCTGTTATTTTAGTACTGTACTGTAATCAGTGGACTTCTTTAGGTGTAATTAAAACATTCTAAATTTCAGTCAGTTATGGGCCCTGAAAAAGGAGTGTTACTTGGAAAGTTGAATATAGATTAGAGGGTAAACTTTTGCTGACAGGATTCATAATGGTCTTGGGTCCGTTTATTTGTGGCCTGCAATACACATTGTAGTATAGTTGCCTCTTTCTCAATTGGATTGCATGTCTTATTTGGATAAAATATCTGAAAAAAACTTTCCATATTGTTATAATTAGAGTTTAGATGCTTTTACAGTTACAAACCTAATGTAGTGAGCTGTCAAATTACACACCTTGTTTTGAGTAGAAATTCAGAATGAAATGTTTAAACAAGATCTAATTTCCAATGCCTTCAACCTTAGTTATGATATTCTGCATTGGTAACTGATTATTTAGGTCGCTGAATATGTCTCCTCAGTTTCAAGTGTGTGTGATTCTGTAACTACCAAATTGTAATGTCAGTTATTAAACTGCATTTTTCACTAAAAGAATTTTAACTACGTCAACTTTTTCAGGTACTGAACATAGACAGAGTCCAGGTCCAGTCTGGTGTATTTCTTGATTGCTAAAACTTCATCTCCATATTGTGAATAAAAGGAATGTGAAAGCCAAAGGCAGTATAATTTTACATTACACAGAAATTGTACTTAAGTACATATACCTCTATCCCGATAACGTGGCTTGATACAACAGGAATTCAGATATAACGCGGTAAAGCAGTGCTCCAGGGGGGCGGGGCTGCGCACTCCGGTGGATCAGAGCAAGTTTGATATAACGCGATTTCACCTATAATGCGGTAAGATTTTTTGGCTCCCGAGGACAGCATTATATCGGGGTAGAGGTGTACTTAAGTAATGTTTACTAAAATAGGTAAAGTTGATCTCAGTTATATGTGTGCATAGTCTGCTCTAGAGTTCCTGAGAATTTCTAGTCTGAAATGTAAACTCTGCCAGCCCCCCTCAAAAAAACAGTGTCCACATGGTTATCAATTTCTCTGAATGAATCATGCAACAAAGGGAGAGCCTAAACATTCTTTACCAAACCCTTTTGTACTATTGAATGCTAACAAGCACTGTTGATAACCATATTTGCTTAAAAAGAATTGTAGAAAGACCAAGATCTGTTGCAGTGATAACAAGAAAGTTACTGAGTGTGTTGTGAAGAAGCACAAAGATTTATGGTACTATTCCAGTCAAAACAATCTCTTACCCGAGTTATGCGGATAAGGGTAGAATGTGGTGAAGAAATGGAGTCTGTTGTGGTGGCAGTGGACTTACCTCTGAGGGAAATAAGTATGGGTAACTTTTTTCCTTATATAAGTCTGATGATTTTTGGTTAGATATCCTATATAAACTCAAACACCTTGTGTGCACACACTGCAGGACGTACAGCATTGGTTTACTTCAGAAAAGTTGTGAGATTAATTATAAAGAACATCTATCACATCCCCTCTTTCAGCACTTGCTGCTCTTTCTTTTATTCAGCCTTTGAAAATGGAATAAAGCCAAAAGTTGACCCTACCAACATTCAGATATCCTCAGAGTAATTCTTTAGACAGAATGTTCTGTTGAAACAGAAAATACTACTAACTTTGGATGACTTTCTCTGATTATTGGGTATATTATTTAAGTCTTGTGGAGATTATTAAAATTGCATCACTGGTTACACCTTCTTGACTTCTGGCTTAGTGAAGGCTTGATCACCTAGATTTACCTGTTGTCCTGGCTATAGGAATGAGACCAGATGATAGCAAGTTGCAGAAGTATGAGTGGAAATATGCCTGATTAGGGTGAGTCCAAAGCATATGCTGAGTTGAATGTCTTTGTCCATAAGAATTGTTGTAGTGGTCATGACTAACTCATCATTGAATAAGTGTCTATACAAAGATGATTCTGGGGTGTGGTATTGATTCAAAAGCGACATAACACAATCTTAAATATTTCAAAAGCCTTTGGCAAATAGAGTGCAGAGCACGTTACAAAAATTAGAAAAACCTTATTTTGGTATCTGAATAACTGAAATAACAAAAATACATTCCATGCTGAAGTATTTAAAATAGGTTTTATCAAACATGTAGTTTTTCTTTTAATATGGAAGGTGATAAGATACTAGTTGATGGACTCTGAATTTACTCTGCAGAATTGCTACATGCTCAAACAGTCATGATACAAGAAGTGTAGGGATCTAACTTCGTGCCTTTGTGATAGAAATTAATACTTTCCTAACTGATTTGTTGCTATATGTCATTAACTTTCAGTGAGAAGGGACTCTGCCAACTTAAAACATATTGTAAATAAACATATTTGGTCTGATGTCAGAATAAATCTTTCATAGCCATAAATGTCTGTCCATTGCCACCTCATTTCACACAGGCCACTAAATAGTGAAAGTACTACTGAGAGCTATCTTTAATAGGCAAGATTCATACCAGTGACTCAAGTGAGAGGCTTTCTATAGAAGAGTGCCTGCATTCTTATTTATGTGCTGAGATGTTATGATCAGGAAAATAAAGCCAGTTTTGGCAATTAGTACTTGTGGCAAACTTACGTGGCAAAGAGCATATTTGTTTTAAAAGGATGTATATGTATCTCAGATGCACAGGTTACTTTAATGTAATATTGAAACGATTCTGGCAACTTGAAAGCTAGCTAGTTTGGTTTAAAAAAAAATAATTAAGTGACTTCAAGTCTGGGGTCTCCTTACCAACTTCTGTGGTTTTATAAACTCATTTTCCTATTCTGTTTCAGATAACAGAAGACGACAGTATTTTTAAAGGCCCACACAGATAGGTGCAAAACTGACTATTTTGGGGCAACGGTGAAATTAATGGACAGAAAATGCTGTCATACCAGCTGTAACAGTAGTAGATTTAAAAACCTCTCCCTTCTGTATGATTAAAAAAAAAAATAATTACCAGGCCCCTGTAGGTTGCACACAATTAAAGTAGCAGGAAGTCGGGAAATGTGAAAATTAAAAATTCAGACAATAATGTTAATTTGATCATACTACAAATTCTGTGTATCTTAAATTTTACCCTTATGACATATATATGAATGTAATATTAAGGTATATGATTAAGCAAAAAACAAATCAAAACTGGAACATAATATGTATGTTCAAGGTGGCTTGAATTAGTGTTTTCGATTAAATCTTGAATGAGAACTTACAGTGTGCAGAATACCGTGGGATGCAACAAAATTGCATACAGTCTAAGATCACAATTTCTCTTCTTGATAAAGCAGTTTGTTTTTGGTGTGGCTTTTCCTATGTGTGTTTCATTAATGCTTATAATCTTCCTTATACAAACTGGCTGCTGCTGCATTAAATGTCCCTGTGCAAGTCCCCTCCTAAAACTGGGCAGTTTGAACATACATACTTTCATTAGCATCTATTAACAATCAGAGATGAACGGTGAGCATGCTCTTAAGTGATTTTTTTAAAAAAATGCTTTAACGTTTTTATTTATTTCCTACCTTACTTGTCTCCTCCCCATGCCCATGTACTCTCTGGTAAGATGGACCTAGGTTTTGTGGTAAAAGCCCTGGATTCTATCACCCTGTCATGGTGAAATAAAATTAGGCAATCTGTATGTTAGCTATTGTTGTGGTTGCTTTTATAATACATTCAGTTTGGTTATGTCTTTTTCTGATTTTTTTTTTTTTTTTTTTTTTAAATAAACTATGCTCCAGATTTTTGTATTAACTGCATTGTCGAAGTTGTCAGGGGAGCTGGAGATTTTGGTAGCTATGGTTTTTGGCACACAGGACTGTGTAAGAGAGGCAATCTGAGACAGTGGGATAAAGCTTCTAGTTAGATGTTTCTGATAAAATAACCCACAGTAAAATAATTGGCACTGTTTTCTAGGTTTGAGTCAACACTACTGAGATAAATTGGGCAGTTCATGCCTCTATGAACTATTGTTTCAGGCTGTCTGCAGATTCAAGATGACACTGCCTTGTTATTTTACGGACCATGAATACTAGACACCCTTTTTAAAATGAATGCTTTGAGAGCATAATTGCTGACAAATTCCATGGGAATGGAATTGCAAAATACACAGGGCACTGGTTATGACCATGCTGAACTTCAGTCTTCAGCCACCTTTTTGTTTTGGGGAAAAAATGTGAAAACAGGGAATTCTAATGGAAGTGATTTTGTAACTTGAGTATAGCAGGTACTGACACAGCTAATTCATGCGAAGACATACCAAATCTTTCTTTCTGTCTGTCTTCTATACAGTAGAGACTCTGTGATGATAGGCATCTATTTGAAATCAGGAGGAAACCTCAGGTTAAGTCATACATGCAGCAGTTAACTGTGACTTTCTTAGCATTTGCTAGTTTACACTAGAGTAGAGTTTTGTAGAAATTTTATTTATGAATTAAAATACAGGGCAGTTGAATTTGATGTGGTATTGTAAGTATTCTGCCCTTTCCCACACTAACCTGAACTTCTTAAATCTAAAATGCACAAGGGAACAATCATGCATGTATTGGAGAACTGCATTTATGCTTCTGCATATAGAATTTCACTAGTTTGGACTATTTAAATATTGTTTACTGCACTTTACCTACTGCAAAGAATATATTTGCTGAGTTTATTCACGTGTTTTCATCCAGCAAAGTTGCTGTGTAGCTGTCTTTTAGGCTTGTAATGTGCATCTATCATATGTTAGCCCTGATGCAATGTAACCTGACTGCTCTTGCAGTAGCTTTCAGTTAGGTCATAAATGAGGATACAGTGAATGAAATCAAATGCTAAGATTGCACTGGAGACTGCTTCAGATTTTTCATTTCACTAGTCTTGGTGTCTATTTTAGATCTGTGTATGAATATTGAAGAAACTACATGTCATGAAGTTGCTTAAAATCTGAGATGCTTAAGCAGTGGGTTTATTTGCTCCATTTGAAACACTGTTGCAATAGTTGCTAAAGATTTTGAAGTACTTTACCATTTGTGGATAGGTCAGGGGACAAGAGGCTCAGTTTGAAAAGTGTTTGCTGAAAATCTGCTGGAACTGTGTGCATCACTGGGTGGAGAGGAATAGTCCTAGAATTTTGATGTGCAGAATAAAACGGTTAAGGCTTATTGCTGAATAATGTGGGAGTTAAAAATGAGATTCCACAGAGGTAGTGAGAAGACCTGGCTATGTTTTAGTACTCCTTAAACTTGTGTTGGTTCTAGACTTGCAACTTACAAAGAGAATAGCTAAGTGGTTGTTGGCATATCATACCTGTGCTGCTGCTGCTTTGTATTGAGAAGATTTCCTTATTCTAAGCCCAAGGCTGGTGACATTTAGGTCTGAAACTTCTCTGAAATCTTTTCTGAAATATTTGTTCTTGGTCTAGAAATTAATTTTTGGGCAAGCTAGAAAATCCATTCAGCTGTTTGGTTTGCAACAGCACAGAGTAATGTTTTCAGTGTTTATTGTGGCTGTCTTGTGCTCACATAATTCAAGCAGTTTAAGTTCCAAATTTCACATGCGTGTACTGAATATAGTATATTGGGCGTGTGCAGTACCTTTTCCTTACATGAGTTCTTATCCAGACTTACATTTTGAGAACCCCATAATCTGCTTTATAAGCTAAAGATGGCCCCTTTCCTGCAGAGTATGGAAACTAAATTATATCTGTGCACTGCAATACATAGAAGCACTTGATTAAGTGATTAAATATTGAAATACATGAAGACAGTATATTGCTCAGAAGTCCTCCCATATTAGACCTTCCCAGTGCTGGCAAATGTGAAAGGACTGTGTAAATCCCACTGCCACTGCCCTTTTCTGTCTCTCTCTTTTGAAAGGTATTAAAAGCTCAAAAACACTATTAAAGCAGTGTAAAAACTGAGATTTTAATTGCCCACCAAAAAAAGGGGGAAGGAATTGAAAGCTGTTGTTCCCACAACAACCAGAGCACTGTCATAATGGATGTAGAAAGCATTGGGGAAATCAGATGTACAGTAATGAAATATTTATATGTGCAAGCAGCCATTTTATTCTCCATGGAAACTATAACTTTCTACAAAGTTAGAACTTTTATTTAAGGGGGCCAGATGGCGCAGTGCAGCTACTTTGCTTCACATAGCCTAAAATAACTGGTGTGGGGAGATCACTCCAATGTAAAGCTGATCCTCTGCTGACATAGGCAATGTGCGGCTCTGATGGCACTCCCTCTCCCTGTTGCCCCATTTTCTGTAATACAGAAGCATGCATGGGAGAAGGTGGTATGCCTGAAAAGCAATTATACCCTGTTATTTTGCAGCTGTGTTTTCTGCCCCATGCAGCTGGTCTAAATCTGATCAGTTCTTCAGTCCTTATGTTGCTCTAACCCAGCACACAGGCTCTTTTACAAAACGGCAGCTGCATCAGGGAGGAGCGACATGATCCTTAAGCAACCTTTTCATCCCTCTCGCCTTGTACTCTCCTGATCAGCTGGACTGCTGGATCTGGCCTAGTCTCAGTCTTAACGCTGCATTCATATAGGTTTTATGAAGTACATAGAATTTTTCTTTTTTTATTTTATAGTGAATTCAGCAGGGTTTTATTATTTAGACTGCCTTACTGCTAGACCAGTTGTGACAGTCTTTATTTAACATCTTGTAAAGTAACTTTTCCCATGGTCGTACATGCTGGGCTTTGTGAGTGTCTTAGGAGTGCTGAGGTACAAGAATTGGTTAGATAAAAGAGTAGTTAATACAGATTACATCGACTTTTCAGATAGGTAATAGAACTACATAGATCCGATCAGATTTTGGGTTTACCATTGATACTGTCTGAACAATATTAGATAGTGTTAATTTGTGATTCCATATTACAACAAAAGTTAGCAAATTCTTTAATTCTCTCAGGTTTGACTCCAGAAATTATCACATGGGTGGAGTTTCACTTACCCATCACCATTTAAACTAGGCAGTTTGATAAGACTGAACTGAAGCAACTTGTTCTAAATATGGTGACTTGTTAGACTGCATTTATTGTGCAAATGAGCTTACATCCTGCAAGATCAGCAGAAATGTTTAAGGTTTACTTAAAGGGAAGTGGATTAAATTAGGTGATTTTAATTACATGAATTGCATACCTCAGTAATGAGATTAAGGTATTGGATTTGTTACCCACTGCGCTATAGAAGGCTGTCTTCCTATGCCCATAAAGTGAATAAGATAATTGCAAGTGGAGATTGAGCTAAAACCACCCCAAATTTCATTTGCAAGTTTTGTTGCTGCTGGAGTATGTTTAGAGTCAGATATCGCTTCTCTGCTAGTCCAGAAAGCAAATTTTGGCCTATTTTAAACAGCTGCAGGGAGAAGGAGAACACTTACAATGGTGTAACTTCAGAGTAAAACTGAAGTAATGCAGTAATGAATCACGGCTGAAGATTCCTAGTTTGTCTACAGTGGGTGCAATTTGTATATGCCAGATGAAATCAATCCCTTAAATAAAGTTTTTTGCAAACTCAATGAATTAATATATTAAAATTTCTCTAGTGTTTGGGACTCAGTTTCACTACTCTTAGAGGGGTTGCTTTAGAATGATTGTGTTATGGAATTACTGTAGTTCTAGGTCTCTCTTAAATGAGTGCTTTTAATTTCCAGTCAAGGTATCTGATTTTTGGGTAAAAAGGAACTTTTAATTCTTTTTTAAAAATCAGTAGCTGCAAGAATGAACTTTTTTTCTTCTCTGAAATATCAACGGAGTTTGACTGCTACAGGTCTATCATTACTAGCTCTGATTTGTTGAATGTAGTCTGGAGCAGCCATCAATAATTCCCCCTTGAATTGTTGTTAAATTCAAACCTTGGAAGACGGAAAAACAGTTGGGAGATGCTTGTGCCAGGGTGAACCTAAATTTTTTCACTCTAAGGAGACTTGAGATTGGCCACTAAAATATTAGTTAATTGAAAAGCAGTAGGCCAGTTCACCAATTCCTTTTAGTTAAGAGTTTGAATTATGAGCTAGAAGCCCTTTTATGTCAGGATTTCAAGCTGGCTGGAGTCTTCTTAAAGAAATACTTACTTTTAGTTCTTAGATTAGCTTGCAAATACTCTGGCAGTTCATGTGTATCTGACACTGATATACTGTAGGTAACAGGAAGGAATAAGACTTCCTGTTATGTATTACAGGGAGTATGTTAATCATCTAGTGATAAATATATACCAATTAAGACTATTTAAAGTAGAATATTTATGGTGGCTAGTCTTAAAAATATTGTGCTTTTGGTTGAAATCCGTTTCTGTTCTTTCAATAAAGCATTTTGTTTTTTTCTGATTGATCCATCAAGGAAAGTAAATAGTTGAGGTAGAGTGGAAGATTCATGATAAAGAAGCAGTTCAGAAAGAGGATTCTTGATTAGGTTCCTTAATGTGAAATCTGTAGTTGATCGGCAGTCCTGATAACAGAATGCTTTTTAAAAAATAAATAAACCGGCATGAATTTGATGATAATGAACATGAAGGATTAATCTGCTAGAGACAGATATGGTGCAGGTACTGGATTTTCTGCACAGCTCAGTCTCCAACTATTTCAAATTGCCTCATCTCTGTTAATCTAGACCTGGGCCTTTTGAACCAAGACTTTCTTGTGTAAAAATGGAGACTTTTTGGCTAGAACAGGGGTGGACAAACTTTTTCTGGCCTGAGGGCTGCATCAGGGTTCTGAAACTGTATGGAGGGCCAGGTAGGGAAGGCTGTGCCTCCCCAAACAGCCTGGCTCCTGCCCCTATCCACCCCCTCCCACTTCCTGCCCTGTTACTGCCCCCCTCAGAACTCCTGACCCATCCAACCCCCTCTGCTCCCTGTCCCCTGACTGACCCAACCCCTGTCCATACCCCTGCCAGGCCCCCCAGGACTGCTACACCTATCCAAGCCCGCCGTCCCCTTCCCGCCCTTCCTCGAACCTCTGCCCCATCCAACCGCTCCCTGTCCCCTGACTGCCCCCCGGGACCCCTTTCCCCTTATGCAGCCCTCCTGCTCCCCACTCCCTTACCATGCCACTCAGAGCAGCAGGACTGGCAGCCGTGCCGTCCAGCCAGAGCCAGCTGCACCACCGTGCATCCTGGCAGGAGCTCGCAGCCCCACTGCCCAGAGCACTGGCAGCACAGTGAGCTGAGGCTTGGGGAAAGGGGAAAAGCAGGGGAGGGGCTGGGGGACAGCCTCCCCAGCCGGGACCTCCAGGGCCAGGCAGCACGGTCCCACAGGCTGTAGTTTGCCCACCTCTGGGCTAGACCAATGTCAAGGAAAGTTTAGGACGAGAACACAAATTTGTTTTAACCTAATCAAATTGATCTTGGATCCTTTGATTCAAACTTGATTTGAACCTAGATCTTAGGAGTTCATAGGAAAGAGGGAAAAAAAACCTTTTTTTGGGGGTGGGGGGAACCCAAAATGTGATTAGATGCCTAATTAGAGGCCACTTTGCTTTCTTTCCATTCATTAGGATGGCTTTGTGAAGCCATCCTAATCAAGGTCAGAGGTGTATAAATGTTGTTACAGAGGCTGTGGCTACGCTAGAGAGCGTACAGTGGTGCAGCTCCACGGCTGCAAGCTCTCCAGTGTAGCTGCTCTAAACAGACGGGAGTGAGCTGTCCCCTCGGCTTAAATACTCCAGCCCCTGCAAGTGGCAGTAGCTATGTCCTCGGGAGAAGCTCTCCTGCCAACATAGCGCTGTCCACACCAACACTTAAGTTGGCATAAGTTACATCACTCGGGGATGGCTAATTCATGCCTCAAAGCGACATAACTTATGTTGACTTAAGTTGCAGCGTAGCCATAGCCAGAGTTATAATAAATTATTACATTTCAAATACAGACATAATCTGACTGCAAAAACTGCATGTCCTCCTTTATCACTTGCATGATAAGATGAACTTTTGAGCCCTAGTTTGAAATTAAAAACTTCAACATTCACGTATCTTCCCCCCCTCATCCCCACCTCTCCTTTTTCCTTGAACATGTATATCCACATTTATCACTATAATAGACTTGTCCTCAAATTTCTACCACCAAGGAATCTGAGCTACAAGAACTGAACAGTCCTCTGCCAAAATGAAGGGTATTCATATTCTAACAGATGTGAATTTCCTCCAGTGATTGCACAATAAGTATTCTATTAGCCTGACTGCATAATAGTAGCATGCACATGCATAGAAATAGTATTTTTTGGTGTGAGGGGGAGAATATTTAGCAAAGAGAGCTAACACATTCTTTACAACAAGTGGGATGGCAGTATTACTGGCTTTGGCCATTGACCAGACAGCCTCCAAAGATAAAGAATACCAGAAAAGACAGTTTTTACTTGAGCAGTAACAAATGCAGAAATCAGTTCATGAGGACTGGCCGTCTGGGAGGAGTTTTTAGTCTGAGGCACAGTGTCTAGGCAGTTTAGTCATCTATCTAAAGAAAATGTCCTGAGGTGTGGCAATTACTACTATGAGAATAAAACAAAGAAAAAAGCATTGCATAGAGATACTTTTAATAAATGATCGTTTCAGTTGAATGCACTGTGTGCTAGCCCATCAGATCAGTATATGAATGTTCAACGTTCCATTCAACTTGTAACTTAATTTGTAACTTCCTACATTGTATTGTATTTCTCTGGAAGACAGTGCCACTGACTCTTCCCCTTTGTGGTCAGGAAAACACAACTTTATTGTTTCTTTCATTTGGGCAGGTAAGTAGGTTTGATGGGGAAGGTGTTTATTAAAGATACATGATGCAGACAGTCAACTTTTTCACTTCTTCTGACCTTGAAGCTTCACTTTGACATACCAGCAATGGAGATATTGCTGTTTGGAAATATTGTATCTCCGTATTATATTGTCAGAATATCGATATTTTATTGTCAAGCAATGGAGACTACTTGGGTATCTGAATAGAAATCTGTTAAGCATGTTCAAGCTAGATCTTTTTCTGTGGGTTATTTCTGTGGAAATCCCACAATGGTCAATCCCGAGGATTTAAGAGAATAAAATCCCTATCTGACTTGTAAATACTAGCATCAGTGCCATTAATAGTGAGTTGGGACATGCCTTCCACCCCGTTTAAGCCTCATGGTAAATTATATAATAGGAATAATCGCTAAGAGTATAGGGGTGGCTCTTGTATCCCTTAGTAAAACAGCGGCAAGGCAACTTCTTAATATTCTCTTGCAGTTTAGATATGACCTGTATAATGTAGCTGTACAGTATCTCAAATGCTTTTTTTTCATGTCTTTACTTTTGGAGGTTTATAGTTAGCAACTGAGGCTGTAAAAAGACTGAAGGCTGTTCTTGCACATACACCACACAGTCAATAAAAACTGAGGCTTAGCTGTAACCATCCAAAATTGGCTGGGTCTTAGCTGATGTTGCACTTTGACTCTTTGCTTAACTTGTAGTATTTACTAATTTTTGGTGCAATACTGTGCGTTATTTCTGTTGTCCCCATTCTTTGCTCCTGTCCATATTAATCCTGGCAATAGGAGTAAATGAAAGCTGATGTCTTCATATTTGCTGGGTGTTTGAGATTAAAAGAACAACTAAACTGCTTTTCAGAAGGCAGCACATGTGAAAACACCTTCTGCAGTGCAAAATATTGTTTCTAGGCGACATTATGGCTGAATGTGACCAGCAGACTGCACTGTGATCATCTTTTTAACAGGATCTCCACAATGGTATGCTTCCAACTTCAATGCTTCTAGGTTCTTCATATTAAAGTGCCTAAAGAAGTAAAATTACTTACATTTTGTGGATCTAATCTGCTCCTTGGCTGCATCTATCCAACCCCATTAAAACTAGTGGGGTTACAAAGGTATAACTGAGTGCAGAATTTAGCCTAGTAGTCTTTAAACTAGTGGTCTCCAGCCTTTTTATGTACAAGATCATTTTCTGAATTTACGTGCAACCCAGGATCTTCCCTGCCCTGCTCACTCCATTCCAACTCCCTCCATTGCTTGCTCTCCTCCACCCTCACTCATTTTCACTGGGTTGGGGTTTGGGAGGGGATGCGGGCTCTGGGCTGGGGCCAAGGGTTTCGGAGTGTGGGAGGGGGCTCCAGGCTGAGCCTGGGGCAGTGGGTTGGGGTGCAGGAGGGGGTGAGGGTTGCAAGCTCTGGGAGTGAGTTTGGGTGCAGGAGTGGGTTCTGGCCTGGGACAGTGTTGGGTTACAGGAGGGGGTTTGAGGTGCTGGCTCTGGGAGGGGGCTCGGCTGGGGCAGTTGGTTGGGGTACAGGAGGGTTATTTGGGGTACTGGCTCTGAGATGGGGTTCAGGGCTGAGGCACAGGCTTAGGGTGCAGGAAGGGGTATGAGGTAGTAGCTCTGTGAGGGGGCTCAGGGCTGAGGCAGTTGGTTGGGGTACAGGAGGGGATATGGGATGCTGGCTCTGGGAGGGGGCTGGAGGTTGGGGTGCGAGAAGGGTACGGGTTTCCACCGGGCAGCACTTACCTTGGGTGGCTCCCGGTTGGCGGCGCAGCAGGGCTAAGGCAGGCTCCACGCTGCTCTCGGAAGCGGCCATCATGTCCCTATGGCCTCGGGGAGACGCGGGGGGAGGCTCTGCACACTGCCCCTGCCTGCAGGCACTGCCCCCGCAGCTCCCATTGGCCGCAGTTACCCATTTCTGGCCAATGGGATCTGCGGGGGCAGTGCTTGCAGGCAGGAGCAGTGCATGGAGACACCTGTCCCTCCTCCCCTGGGGCCTCAGGTGTCCTGGCCACTTCTGGGAGCGGCGTGGGGCCAGGGCAGGGAGCCTGCCTTAGCCCAGTGCGCTGCTGGACTGTTAGCGGTGCAGGGGTGAATGCTCATTATAACATACCCACATAGCAGAGTGTTTAAAGCTCTGGTCACCAGCCAGGAGATCGCAATCAACTGGCAGAGGCTCCAGGATCAACCACTCGATGGCGATCTACCGGTTGGTGATCACTGCTTTAAACACTTTGGTGTATGGGTATGTTACGGTGGGAATTCACTCCGGAGTGCCCTGGTGTGGAAACACAATTGGCTCTGTGCCTCAGTTTCCCTTAGTGGGCTTTCAGAATACTCAGTGAGGCTTGTATATAGTGAACAGTGCCCCTTCATGGGGTCTAGCTTGTTTAATTAACTGCCAAACATATGTAAACAAGCCTTCTGCTGCTGTAAGTCCCCAGGCTTGTCCACTGCCTGGATCTTTGCTGTCTCTCATATGCTGACTCATGGTGTCTCCCAGGCCTCCCTTCCTGGGGAGTTGTGTAGTCTCTCCTCTTGAGCTTACTCTCTGTGTTCTGAGGCTATTCCCCTCTCTCCCCTTCTCTGGAAGCTTCTGCTCTCTAGGGAGATGCCCCTGGATGTAGCTTCCTACCCAGTTTTCCTAAGAAGCTCTCTCCCTGGGAGCTTCCTCTGTGTTCTGGGCTCCTGTCTGAGTCCTCATAACCCTTTAGGGTCCTCAGAGTTCCTTAACTAACTGCTGCTCAGCCATGTATCCAGTTAACTATGCACAGGTGGATCTGGACTGGCTGGTTCTTCTTAGAAGAGACTTAACTGGGGGCTAGCCCTGGTGACAGAGTACTAGTCAGTTACTGTTACAGGAGAAGGTAATGCCATCTGGGTAGTGTTTCTCATAGGCAAAGAGTAATGAAAACATTGTAGTTTATGAAAACGCTGGTTAAGACATTACATTTTTTTTGACTATACCAGTAGTTCTCAAACTTTTGTACTGGTGATACCTTTCACGTAGCAAGCCTCTGATTGCGACCCCCCCCCCTTATAAATTAAAAACACCTTTTAATATATTTAACACCATTATAAATGCTGGATGCAAAGCGGGGTTTGGAGTGGAGGCTAACAGCTTACGACCCGCCCATATAATAACCTTGTGACCCCCTGAGCGGTCATGACCCCCAGTTTGAGAACCTGTGGACTATACTGTTGTGCATCCATCCCAATTTTGCTTAATTTTCTTCAGGATACTGAAGCAGTGCTGAAAATTATGTGAAGTAAAGCTAACAGGCTTCAATCAATCAATAAAACCCTTCAAAAAAAACCTCAGTATTTTAAATATTTCTGTCTTGGAGAAACAACATTGACATTCTGTTAAAACTCTAAATAGTAAGATATTGGGGTAATTTTAAGGGTTAATTGCTTTTTTGGTGACGGTAAATTTAAGACTGAGATTGTTCAATTGAGATTCACATATAATTGGGCCTACGTTATCTATTCTGCTAGTGAGTTAAAATGATACATTGCAAAATACTTGTTTTAAAATATAAGCTAAGCATTGATTCTTCTAGATTGGAATTTTAAATTTCTTTAATCCTTTTGGTTGTTGAATTCAGTTTAATGTGCCAAAAGGATAAACAGAAGTCTGTGTAGGTTTGTTCTAACTTAAACTTTTTTAATCTGTTTGGGAAAACCACTTCTGAAGTGAGTTATGTATATTTATTCTAATATGCTAGTACATGCAGTTACTTAAATATTGATTGTCATTTTATTGGCCATGCCTTTCCCCAAAGCCAGTAAATTGCAGATCTTCTTCAGAATGCCTCTCTTATACAAAGTACTTACAGCTTTTCAAATTTAATTGCCAGTTCATTCTTTCTCGCAGCTGCACATCGTATCATGATACATGTTACCTCCTATCTTTTATGCCGTTAGTAGGTAGCAGACATCCAGGCACGGAATGTTTCAATGAACAGCCAGTCTTGCGGTGCTATAGATGCTACTCATGGTTGAAAGAGCTAAGTTTGACAAAGTTTCTGGAACCAAAATTGCAAGCTGAAGTTGCTGAATGTCTTAGAAAGTATGGATTCATAACTGTGAGGAGTCTTGGGAAGTGATTTCCCTTCTCTCTGGATGTTCTAGTAATTGTTCTTTGTGACACTAGCAGTTTTCTCAGAGAAAACTGCATATAATATCAGTCCTTTAAATACGTTTTAATAATACTGGCTAAGTGAATTTTCATGTAATATTTTAAACTTTTTCTCCTCACTTTCATTTTCTCAAAGCTATAATTTCCTTGTAAATAGACTTTACCTAATGCCTTTCTTTATACAAATGTGAAACTACTAATAAAGGTTACTTAATGTTTTACTGACATTTTAACCTTTTAATAGAGATTTTAGCTATACACTGTTTGATGTACCTCAAAACCATATTTAAAAACTATTGTTTAACACCTTACTCAAAACACCAGCATGTACCAGTAGAGTGTATAGCTACATACAGAGTACATACTTGGGTTGGAGAAACCCAAAAAAGTAATTCTGGCAAAGCTTATAAAACTCTGGCAGCTGTGTTTTCTTCTCTCACTCAAACAGACTCATTTTAATTACCAAGAATGAAAAGCTAAGATTTTGTCCATTTGTAAAAGTTGTGCTACAGATAAAACTGACACATGAGGAAAGCTCTACTTCCCGTAGCTGCTGATGAATTTATGCTCTGAAGAAAATGAATTATTAACACTTGTAATTTTCACTAGTATAACAGCAGATGCTGTTGTTCATAAAAATATCAAACTGATTTTTTAATCACAAACTATTTGCCTCAAATTTATCCTGCAGCCCTGGGTTCCACAGGTTAATTTCATATTTTGTAAAACATTTACATTTTTTCTTTTGTATTTGTTATATTTTAGTTTTGAGTGCCTTTGTCATAAATATAAAGGGAAGGGTAACCACCTTTCTGTATACAGTACTATAAAATCCCTCCTGGCCAGAGGCACAAAGTCCTTTTATCTGTAAAGCGTTAAGAAGGTCCGGTAACGTAGCTGGCACCTGACCAAAAAGACCAATAAGGGGACAAGATTCTTTCAAATCTGGGGAGGGGGGAAAAAGGCTTTGTTTTGTCTGTCCTTTGTCCTGTGTGCTTGCCGGAGACAGATCAAGAAGGCAAGCAATCCCACTCAATTAGAATTAGTAAGTAATAATAAGGAAATACATTAGCTTACTTTTATTTTGGCTTGTGATTTTCCTTGTCTAGAGGGAGGTTTATCCCTGGATTTGTAACTTTAAGGTTTTGTCTAGAGGGGAGATCCTCTATGTTCTTGAGTCTTTTGTTATTCTCTAAAGTACTTACCATCCTGATTTTACAGAGGTAATTCTTTGTCTTTTCGTTAATTAACAGTCTTCTTTTAAGAACCTGATTGTGTTTTTTTTCATTGTTTTGAGATCCAAGGCTTTGGGTCTGTGTTCACCTGTACCAATTTGTGAGGATATTATTGTCAAGGCTCCCCAGGAAAGGGGGTATAGGGGCTTGGGGGATTATTCTCAAGCCTGCCTAGAAAAAGGGGTGTAGGGACCTGGGGGATATTTGGGGAAGGTAGGGCTCCAAGTGGCCCTCCCTAAATGTTTGTTTAAATCACTTGGTGGTGGCAAGGTTACTTAATCCAAGGAATAGGGGAGTTTTTAACCTAAATTGGTAGAAATAATCTTAGGGAGTCTTCATGCGGGCCGGTCCCCACGTCTGTACCTAAAGTTCAGAATGGGGAGGGAACCCTGACAGCTTTGTATTATGGATTGGGGTAAATGGGAGCAAATGACTAGCCGTTCTCTGTTCGAAGGGCTGAAACAGGAGTCAGACAAAACTCATATTTAATTAGACCATTAAAATTATTTGTGCTCCTTCAACAATGTGACTGTACATATGAGTGTGGATTTATCATGGAAGTGAAATTAAGCATATTTTGTGAAACTATTCCTTTTTTTGCAAAATTTGTTATGAATTACACCTTAAAACTGAAAAACATTTCATACTTAAATATTCATATGTAGTTTGGTGAGCCCAGTCTTAGCAGCAGTATGGTGGTGGTGTAACAACCTGTAAGTGAAACAACCTGTGAATGACTTTTGAAACCTGCTTAGTGAAGTGCCTGTTTTTTAAAAATAAAGATAGAGTGAACGTTCTTTAAATTTTCATTTGTAATCTAAACTGAAATATGGGTAAGGAATCTTAGAAAAATTGTATTTAAATAATTTGTGGGGGTAGGCTTTTTTTGGTTAATAAATGTTAAATTTATCCCCAATTATGGACAAGTAATTGCATTCTTCATTCTATTTCCCCATGCTAATTTTTCCCATATTGTTACTTACACCTTCTTGTAGATGTCTGAAATGGGCCATCCTGATTATCACTACAAAAGTTTTTTTTCTCCTGTTGATAATAGCTCACCTTAATTGATTAGTCTCGTTAGAGTTGGTATGGCAACCCCCATTTTTTCATGTTTTCTGTATATATCTGTCTTCCTACTTATTTTCCACTGCATGCATCTGATGAAGTGGGTTTTAGCCCACGAAAGCTTATATCGAAATAAATTTGTTCATCTCTAAGGCGCCACAAGTACTCCTTGTTCTTATTCTTCATACTATTGTCCACAGATCTGTTACTTCAGCCTGCTTGCAGCTGAAGGCAGAAGCAGACCTGTCTTGTTCCACCAACTGAAGGTCCCTCCATTTTTTTTTCTTATCCCCTCAGTGGTAGGCAACTCAGCCAAAGCTCTTTGTTCAGAGTTGTTTGGAGGGAAATTCCAAAGTTCACTTCAGAGTTTTAGATTAAGAATTTCGTTCAATAATATGACTGATTCCCAGCCAGGGACATCATCTCCTCAGCTCCACTTCTCCTTCTGAGGCATTTGTAGGGGCTGGTGCCCCTGCATTCTTCAGGGAGTGAGCAAGCAAGCTAGGCTGAGAGGCCAGAGGCAAAAAGAACCCTCTGTGTATTCTGCTCTCCACCCTATTAACTCATTTGTGGGGGTGGGGAGGCTCAGCTGGCAGTAGATTTGAGTTATTCTGTCTGTGGAAGTTCTCAACTGGATGGAACTTCAGGATGTGGGGCATTCCACTGCTGCTGGTGCCTGACATCTGATTCTGCTTCCATCCTGCAAACAGGCTGTAGTACCCATTGTAATGGATTTGTGAACTTTATTACTCAAAGAATGAAGTTTTCACATAAGCAGGAATACATTTTCCTATTGTTTAATGATTGGAACCTCCCTTCCCAACACATGCAAAGTTTGCATTAGTGTTATTCAGCTAGCACTAAGGAAAGTAGGCAAATTCTTGGTCACTTAAGATTTCCCTGTTGTATCATTTGCCCAGTTAAAGAGCATCACTATAAAGCTGATGGAATTCTTTTTGCATGAGTACAGCTAGATTTTGAAAATCTTCTGACCTTGGAGAGCCACAAAAGGAGAAGAGGCAGCCTTGTTTGTCACTGTAAAGTGAGCTGGTCTGTGAACCTCTGTCCTCTTCCAAACAGAGTGTAAGATCTGCTCTAGTGTTTTTCTTCTGCTGGTTCAACTAGCAGAGCTGTTTCTTTTACTTCACTAACTTTTGTATTTGAAAATCATTCAGCCTGTTCAGCATTCCTCTTGCTGTGGTGAGAGATGCTCTTGGTTAAGAGGGGATGGGAATGAAAATGGACATGAAGTCCTGGTTGTTTTATAAATTAAACATATAGAAATTCAGGAAATAGTGAAGAATAATCAAACTTCTGTACAAAATAACAGTGCGACTTTCAGGTCTGTAGTCCGAGCTTGCAGGACTAACTATGTCTATACAGTTCCTGGAGGACTGTGTGCACAATCTGTTAACTTTTAGATTAAGCAATTCATACTTTAAAATGATCATAATCTCAAAACTGATACAATTCTCAGATTGCTTTCATATCTCCATTACCAGGCTAATGAGCAAAAAAACTCAAACTACTAAAATTTATGCTCTGTCACAGAATTGCAAAATGCTTATTTAGTCACATGTGCATGCTTTGTATGGACATTAACCACCAGGCATTTGTTTGAATCCAGAGATTATAATGACAGCTGTTAGTTGCAACTTTTTCTGCTCTCAGAACAGGTGTGAGGAATGTACTTAACTGTAAATTATTTGGTGCTAGTTAGCCTAAAAGGCTGAATATTTTAAGTATTAGAACAAAGGAACTAAGAGTGCAGTCTTCTGGTAATCTGAAAATATTTCACTGACAAAAATCCCTCCCCCCAGTGTGGAGGTGTGGCTTTTAAAAATGAAAGCAAAATTTTTTTTTCTTGGCAAATGTAGTGGAGGAAGTGAGAAATAATTTTGAAATATGTTGAGCTAAACAGTGACTGGCGTGTTATATCATATATAGACAAGCAGAACATAAGGTATATGATGTGTGGGGCTTTTTGGTCAGTTTTGGTTTAGTAAGACCCTATTCTATGTCACTGTAAGCAAGAAAGTAAAATGTTCTTGTAAAGAACAAGTGTGTGTGTAAGGAGGAACATTTTTAAAGACGTTTAATTTGTTACATAATGGAAAATAGTTTTGGAAAAGAAACTGTTGGAAATCCTATAGGTTGTACTCACTATTTTTTAAAGACAGACTTTACCTACAACCATAAAAGCTTCAATAGTATGTTTTGAATGCTGGTTCATTAGTATGTTCTTTCACAATGAGAGTGAAAGAACAAAGTATGAGTATTAAACAATTTCAGAATAAAAAGTAATCTAATCTTATACAATTTTTGTTAAGAAAATGTCTATGTAGTAAGTGTTCTAATACTAATTATTTTAAAATAAATATACATACTTCAGTTTTGTATTCTGTCTGGGCCAGGGGTGAAAGTAACTTATCAGGGGAGTCTGGGTCCTGGACAGGGTCAGGGAGGGGAGACAGTGGCTCTGGGCCCCTGGAAGGGGCAGGCCCTCGGGTGGAGGCTGTGGCCCGACTCCCCCAGCCAGCCCTTCAGTGATTTAAAGGCTCCGGCGGTGATTTAAAGGGCCAAGGGCTCCGGTCGCTGCCAGGATCCCCGGGCCCTTTTAAATCGCTGGGCCCTGGGGCAGCTGCCTCTTTTTTGACTCTCTCTCCGCCTCCTACTCCCCCATCATCGGCCCTGCCAGTACGGTCAGCTGTGTCTACCGGCAGCCACTT